>NC_048911.1:11396604-11515347 GCF_011077185.1 Oxyura jamaicensis
AAAAAGAAAAAAAAAAATTGCTTGCTTTCATTTGTATGGTCATATTTATCATTTTCCCCAGCTTTTGCTTTAGTATATTTCTGGGAGAGATCAGCCTCATTTTTAGGTTTCTGAACTCAGTTTACAACTGCTGGTCTTGAAGGCAGCTGTAAACTTCTCATGAATCTTTAGGACCTGGGGTATCAGATAGAGACACACTCAGATTTAAAGGAGATTTAGACATGCCCTCTTTCAAATTGGTACTGAGTGATGTTCCTCTTGGATCTCCCTTTCTCATTCTACTGGTGCTGAGCAGCAGCTGCTCTGGAAGAGGTGGAAAGTGGGTTTTTATCTCTAAAGGTCAGGTACTTGCTGTCTTGACACCTCCCTGGTTTTCCCCTTTCCTCATTCCTTTCTGCTCTCTACTCCCTTGGGAGGCCTGCACTGTCTTCCCATCCCTGACTCAGATCACCTCTTTCTAGAAACCTGAGGGAACACTGTGTTTCAGTTCCTTACTCCTCCCAAAAGCACCCCCTCTGCTTGACAGCTGCTATATGAATAGCAAAAGATAGCAAATCATATTGCACTGGTCTGTCAGACAAAGTGAACCATAGTACAAATCCTCTAGAGTTAACTCTTTGCATTTTCTTATTTAAGTGCTCGTAGTGCTTTTTCTTTGTTGACTAGGAAGCATTTTTTCATTGGATACTGGCCACAGGAATGCAAGTTTTGGCTGATTCCCCACTTTCTGCTAGGCTCTGTGATGGTGTGAAGTTTCCTCTGTTGGTAAGTTACCCAGAGGGATTGCTGCTAAAGGTTTGAAGATTTGGAATCTGTACAGATCCGGTTGGCTACTGTTTTCCTTAGTGGACATTCATTGCTTTTACAAACAGAACAGTAACATTGGAGTGTTCTGTTTTGAACTTCTATCACTCAAGATCCTCTGGTCCACACAGGACAAACAGTGCAAGTTGTAGTCAGAGCTTCCCTCATTACTTGCTGTGGAATCTGAAATTCTTTATTTCCTTGCTCACTGCCTGGTAAGTCTGCAGGATCAAATTGTCAAGATGTGGTCTTTGCTGTCTTCAGTTTCAGGTGGCTGTTGACATCACAGAAGCAGAGCATAAAAATCAAAAAATTCTTTGTCTTCAGTCTGGTTTCCAGTCTCTTCGTCCTCCACATCTGTCTTTCCCTTCTGCCATGTCAACAGTGCTTGCCACCCTTTCAGAAGTTCCCTCACTTCTGATTCTGTGGCTATACTGCAGACCAAATCACTGAAATGACACATATTGAAAATAACCTTTCAAATTAACCAGTCTGTGTTATTTTTAACTTGGATCACAGACACACAGTCCCTCACAAAATAATAGGCAGTGAAACACAGCCATGCATGCAAGCCTTCAGAGACCTTTGTTTTGGGGAGACCCCCCTGCAGGTTTAACTGTCCAGTTCCCCAGGGGAGCTCCATCCTTCCCCGCCATGTAAATGAGTGAGAGATGATCCTCCCTTGCCATCAGCACCACTAGCCAGAGCACCTGAGAGAAGCCTGGGTCAGCATTTTGGTCCCCCAGTTAATGTGTGTTAAGAGAATCTGTGGTCACTGGCAAGCACTGTGAGCACTATGAACGTGGAGAAAACTTTTTCCCGGCTGGGACGGAAATGTGATACACGGCCATCGACTATCTCTCCTTGTTCACAGAGTGTCTGCAAGAAGCAGTGCAGAGATAGATGGACGTGAGGAACAAGGGAAGGGGAAAGGCCCCTTGTTACGGACCAGAGCCCACATGGTGGAGCGAGCCCCCTTGCTCTAGATCGGGCCGAGATCTCCCAGGTGTCTGTCGGTCGGGGACGCGGGCACCTGCTCCCGCGTCCTCCAGGGCCGCTGCCGGCTGTCCCGGGGGTGCCAGGGCCACCGCACGGCCGGGCCGCCCCCGAGTCGGCAGGGCGGGCACTGGCCAGGGATGCTGAGCTGGCGCCAGGCCAGCAGCTCTCTGCCGGCTCGCTCGCCCCGGATCCGCGTCTGCACCGCTACGCGGAGGCCCGGCCCAGGCAGGGCGGAGGCGGCTCCTGGCAGGGCGCGGGCGGGCCCGGTGTCCCCGCCAGGGCGCGGGCGGGTCGCGTCGCCCCCCGCTATGTCCCTCCCGCCGCGGCCCTGCCGCCCCGTACTTAAGGCGGCGGCGGTGGGCGCCGCTCCTGCTCGCGCCCTGACCGTGTCTCCCCGCAGAAGATGGCCCCGACGTGCGTGCGGCCCCTGCTGAGGTACCGGTCCTTCGCCATCCTCTTCTTCACGCCGCTGCTGCTGCTGCCACTGCCGGTCACTGTGCCCACACGGGTAAGTGCCTGCGGGGCTCACGCAGGGAGCGCGGTCCCCCAGGTCCGGGCCCTGCTGCCCGACGGAGCCCGCCCCCCTGCCCCCAGGTCCGGGCCGGGCTGCCCCGAGCGCCGTCCCAGCCAGCCGCACCGGCGCTGCCCAGGAGTGCTGGGCGCCCAGCACCCGGCAACCGGTGCAGCGCTGCCCACCAGGGCACTTTACTCCCTGACAGTATGCTGAAACATCTTCTTCATGCCACCCTGCCCCAGAGGAAATTCAATGCAGCTCAGAAAGGACCTCAGTCCTCCACCCCTAGGTCTCAGGAACATGTTTTACAGCTTCTGCTCCCAAGTCACCTTCACTGCAGAAGCCCTGAGATGGGAGCCCAGTGCCCATCCATTCATCCAAAGGGATGTGCCAGGGCCAGGACCTGGGCCTCCCACAGACCCAACCCATCTTGCAGATTAGATGCAATTCTTTTTGGCCCAAAGATAAGTAGCTGGCCTGGACAAGTAGAATTTCATCCCAGGTTATCAAGAAATGACTGGCAGTGGACTGAAATAAAAGTCTTCTGGGTTTTCTAGTTCTGCTGCTGAGGCTCTGAGATACTCTAAGGAGTGTTGGTGAGTGTCATTCTTCATCCTATGGTGCAGTAAGAAGCCATGCACCATGTGCAGTGATCATAACACGATTTCAAATGCAATATACTGAAGTTATATCCATCTTACTCCAGTGATGGGGTTGGCACTACTCCTTTGATTTCAGAGCAATTACACAAGCATAAAATTGGAATAACCCACTGAAGACTTTTGTCTTTAATACCTTGTAGCATTCTTGGCAAAATGTAAAACCTCTGTTTACAGTATTCTAGCCTACTAGAGCTATAGAGTCCATTCCAGGGCTAAAACCAGTCTTTCTTCTGAGTCACCTGTATTGCTCAGTGTATTTTAAAATATAGAAAAACATAATGCACATTTATAAGCAAAATTGCCAGCACTTCTGGTTTACCTGTCTAAGCAGTATCAGGTCTGCCATTCAGTTGAATGCCCTTTACAGAAAAGAATTTCTGGCTGCTAGGCACTACTATGATCAATACTAGGAAAGATAATTCCCCCCCAAAAAAAGAGTTCCTTTTCAGTTTTCCAGTAATTGTAGGAATATTGTGTCATAAGTCTTATCTGGGAAAAGTACAATATTTCACAATGGGAGAGTAACATTTCCATCAGTGAATGCTTTTCCAGCTCTCAGTGAGAAGGCAGGTCATTGTTTTTGCTGTGGACTATCCAGAGACCAAAGAAACATTTTGTGACCATTCCCATAAATCATGGACATATATAGATGTAGATACAGATATCTATTTTATTCCAAATCTTCAGTTGTTTGAATTAGCTGCAAGTGTGGGAGTTAATTTATAAGTATGGCTGTATTTTTGATCTTCATGTAAATTATTTACAGTCCACTATACAAAACCAGTTTCTTCGGTATTGTGAGTTTTATTCAAAGTAATGTTCTCTTACGGTTGTTTACATGTCTTTCATATTGGCAACAAATTAACCGCAGTTAGTTCTAGCACTTAGTTACTGTTGAACAGCTTAAATGGTATCATGAGCTCACTTTGTATTTATTAAGGAAAGAGACTTAAATAGGATTTGTCTGATAGCTTCTAGTCTCTGAAAACAAACAAACAAACAAACAAACATTTATCTCAAAACTTGTGCTGTAATTAATCTCCTCTAAATCTGAAAAAAAAAATGAAAAACAAACAAACAAACAAACAAACAAAAAAATCAGCCTGCAAAGACTGTTCTTGGGTTCCTAAGCTGTTCTTTCTTTCTGTTTTCTTTGTTTTCTGTTTTTAAGCTGTTTTCTTTCTGCACATCCCTATAAATATAACCTTACAGCAATTTTAAAATGTCACTGAAACCTCATTTATTTTTGCAATAAAGTCCCATTTATGCATTAGAATCGGATCCTATAAACACATACTCTAAATATGAGCAAATTCTCAACAGAACACTTTGACTCAAGCTTTACAATGCTGTTTACTGTAGACTAATGAATGCTTACTTCTCCTAACAATTTTGAAAGTACAAACCAAGGAAAGCCAGGTTACAGAAATACCTGACCAACTGTATAAAAAACATTACAACATTTCGAAGCTAGGGAATCCCCTTATTCAATAAGAACAGTATGATTTGGAAAAGCAAGTTAATACCTCATATGTCCTTAGCCACTCCTACCACTCTTCCCTCCCGCCCCCCCCCCCAAAAAAAATAAAAAAATTGCAAGAGAGTTACCTAAGAACTTTTAAATTGTTCAGTGATAGAGTTTCTTGGCTCAGGTATGTTACTAGGCACACTTCAAATAAATGTGAATTTCAGAAAATCTACTCATCCACACTAGGAAATTCAGCCATACATTTAAAAATAGTTAACTAAAAATAGAAATGCCCAGTTCTCCAAACACTATTAAAAATTCTTGGCTCCTGGATGTGAAATCTGCTTACCTCAACTGCCAAGAGGTAATTGCATACTGCAAACTATGTACCTAGCTGTAGAAGGTGGGTTTATTTTTGTTTGTTTGTTTTTCATGCACAACATTTTATGTGGATGCATTATAAAAAACACCACAGTCAAAAAGATCTTTTTATGCAAGTGACTTCTGAGCAAGACTTAAAATGTACAAATTTAAATCCTCATGTCCCTCCTACCTATTTCTGCATAACGTCTTAGGCTAGAGACAATGGAATGTTTGGTCCCCTTAAAAGAGATGTCAATGTTTTTCTTATCTGTAAGAATAGGATTGTTGGTTTTTTTGTGTCTTTTTTTTTTTTTTTTTCTTAAATACATCTTCCATTGTGTTGCAGGAGGCCAAATGTGCATATATCATCATCATCATGGCTGTGTACTGGTGCACTGAAGTTATCCCACTGGCTGTTACTTCCCTCATGCCAGTGGTATTTTTCCCTCTGCTTGGAGTTCAGAGTTCTAAATCAGTAAGGAATAGTTCCTGCTCAATCCATATCTGATAAAGAGAAATTCATTGCTCTGATCCCCCATTGACATGTACCAAACAAGTCTGATAGGAAAGCACTCCACTTCTGTTATGCTGTTTTTGAACATGTTAACCAGGGAGTTGGGTTATGGTATGGGAAAATGATGAAATAACTACATATTTGCCCAAGAAGTTAAGGGGAGATGGGAGGGGAGGGGAACTGGGGATGGTAGAGGGAAATGTCTTTCTCTGGGCTTGGATCCTGCTGGAAAATGTCACACTAGTACCAGCAGCTTATGTGTTCATAATCCATCCCATTCAAGAGCATTGCTGACATATCCTCTGGGAGATTTTGAAATGCACGAAACAAACTTCCTCTGACACGGTAGACAGCATAATGCCAGCAAGTACACCGTGTCCCCTCCAAAGCTCATTCTGCAAAAGGATAATTGACTGTTTGTGCTAGTGGAAGGGTAGTGCTTTAGCCCAAGGCAGAGAGACTGTATTTAGGTTTACTACTGGCCAGCCAGCTGGTAAAGATGGGTGTGGGTGTTAAAGGTGCTGGTAAACCTATTTTGGAGTTTAGCATCTCTGGTGTCTACATAATACTTTGAGTCCCTACCAGTCTTTTAGGAAACTGCTATTTCTAGTTAAGCACTTAGAATCATAGAATCATTAAGGTTGAAAAAGACCTCCAAGATCATCTGGCCCAATGATCCCAGTTCCACCAGTATTGCCCACTATACCACATCCCTAATCATCACACCCAACCTTTCCTTAAACGCTCTCAGGGACGGTGACTCCACCACCTCCCTGGAAACATGATCCAATGCCTAACTACTCCTTCTGAGAAGAAATGCCTCCTAATTTCCAACCTAAACCTTCCCTGGCACAACTTGAGGCCATTCCCTCTAGTCCTATCACTAGTTACCTGTGAGAAGAGGCTGACCCCCAGCTCCCCACACCTTCCTTTCAGGTGTAGAGAGCAATGAGGTCTCCCCTGAGCCTCCTCTTCTCCAGACTAAACAATCCCAGTTCCCTTAGCTTCTCCTTATAGGACTTGTGATCCAAACCCTTCACCAGCTTCATAGCCCTTCTCTGGACATGCTCCAGGGCTTCAATGTCCTTCTTGTAGAGAGGGGCCCAAAGCTGAACACAGTACTCAAGGTGCAGCCTCACCAGAGTTGAGTACAGGAGAAAGATCACCTCCCTGGTCCCACTGGCTACACAATCCTTGATACAAGCCAGGATGCTGTTGGCCTTCTTGGCCACCTGTGCACACTGCTGGTTCACGTTCAGGCAAGCACCAACCAACACCCTCAGATCCTTTTCCTCTGCATGGCTTTCCAGGAAGGAAACAGAGGATCAAAGTTTCCAGAAACTGGAGGTAGCTGAGGCTGTGACTACTCTTTCTGTCAATGTTGGGATGGAGCCTGGTGCAGTAAATGTCTTTGAGAGGGTGGAAGGCAACATGTACTAGTGAAGCTAGTAGCAATAGGCTACATTTGGGTCCCTGACCTATCTTCTCTGTCTTACAGGTGTGCTTGCAGTATCTAAATGACACAAACATGCTCTTTGTTGGAGGGCTGATTGTTGCAATTTCTGTTGAACAGTGGAATCTTCACAAAAGGATTGCATTAAGGGTCCTGCTGATTCTTGGGGTGAAGCCTGCACTGTAAGAACACTACATTACCTCTTCCTTGCCTGTGTCAATTTAGCAGATACCTAGGAATGGTGTATGAGAGTCAGCAGAGAAGGGAAGCTCCAAGAACATCTTTTGTTATACTTGTACAGTTTCCAGAGGTGAAGTCTGTCTGCATGAATGGTTTATTTGTTGTTTAGCCAAAACACAGGCTCATGGGAGGACACCTGTGACTGCAAGACTGCTAAATGACTTGAATGGGTTGAAAATACTTCTATATCCATGTCAGCCCCTGACTCTATAGTGTCTTATATTTCACATTGAGTCCATGGTTTGATGAGACTGTACAGGTGGAATTCAATTTTCCAAAAACAGGCATTCACTTCTTATTGAAATAGCTAGACTGTGGCTATTGACATCAAAAAGAGAGAAGTCATTATCTACAATAGGACAGATGATTCATGCCCAAGAAGTGCCCATCAACTGCAAAGTAGTAAGTGTCTGAGTGGAATCAAGGTACCTGGGTTGTTCATGTCTGAAGTCAAGTGAGATAAATCGTACCCTTGCTTCTTGTTTTAGTCAGAATCTCTGTAAAGACATGAAGCTATAAGTCCAAGAGCACCTGTGCTATTGTTACCCAGATGACATATTATTGTATGTACTGGCATTCACAGTTCATGTGAAATCCTTTTATCATGACCCCAAGCCATCTGTGGTCCCCACCACCATCTCTGTAAATGGAGACACATTCATCATCTAAAAGCCATATCCTCATTCTGGCATGCTTAAGTGGTGCCAATTCTGTGGCTAGAGTAAGTCTAGCAAAGATAGTGGTGGTGAAGAGCATCCAGTAACCATTACTTTACATCTACAGACAAAAGCCAATTTTACAAGATCTGAAAGCACAGTTTACAAACCTAATACCAATAACCAGGGAAACAACACTTACAGTTCACTCTTACAGAACTACCATTTTAATTTTTTAAATCTGGATAAATTCTAGGTGCTCACCACTAGAGACAAGATGATTCAGACTTAATCATGCACAGACCAAAGAACTAAATGCCTTTCTGGGATTCCTTCACTGAAGATGGCAGAGCTAGGAGGGAATCTAGCCCTGCTTTGTGCTATTGGAGGCTACACACATTCCCGTCCAGACTCTGCTCTCAAAATTACTGTGACTACAGAGCCTAACAGTCTCAGTTTTTTTCCTCTTTTCTCGTCTGCCTATTTCTCTTTCAGCCTCATGTTGGGATTTATGATAGTCACTGCTTTCCTGTCCATGTGGATAAGTAACACAGCCACTACTGCTATGATGGTTCCTATTGTCCAGGCTGTCCTGGAGCAAATGGATAACACAGAATATGATGTGACCATGATGGAACAAGCAACCGGGCAAACAAATACAGTGATTGAGCTGCAGGAAAAGAATGTATCAGATCCTACTTCAGTGCAGGGTAAGGGCCTGCTAAGGAATGAGTTAACTTGTTACACTCAGAGCTCTCTGTCCAAGAAGGACCCTTTTCAAGGAAAGAGGATGTTCACATGACTGAAAGCTTCTAAATGCATGACATTCAGGCTTTCCAAAATGTTTACCAATTTTGGTGGCTGTCATTCTGTTATGCTTAGTGCTAGATCCCATACAGACTGTTATGTTCTTTCCTTCAAGCTGGGCTCATCCACCTGTGGTTTCCCTGGAACTAATGGGAAGGGAAATAAAAAGTATATCTTCTGGGAAATATCTTCCACCCACCCCAGCATCACACTTTCTAAATCTTGTAATTATCAGTGGTATTCAGCATCTAAGACATGTAGCAATGTTTGAAAAAAATTGTGCAAACTCAAGCTGTTTTGGTTGTGGGGTAATAAATACCCATTTGTTGACCAGACTGAATGTGGAGATAGGGAGAAAAAGGAGAAATACTTGAAAAGATACGTGGAAAGAGCTGGCATCATTTGACTCCTGGTAGACAAACTACTCTTTGGAACACTTTAGTGTGATCTTACCCTGGTGCTTGACTCAACAAGGTTATTCTATCACTTCTGTGTTTCTGCTGTAGGTTTCACTTGACACACTTGCACACATATTCAGTTCCTCTGATCTGACTGTTCCATTGTGCTGGTACAGAGGGCTATGTTATGAAATGCTATTAAATATCAAATCTGCGGTGCCTTTCTCTTTCAGAGGAGGAAGGATTTTCTTGAGGATTTTCTTGGAGATGTGATTTCACTGAATTAGCATGTTGATCTGCCACCATTCCCTGTGTGACTGTGTGCAAGAATGAGCGCAAATGTTGGTAGTGCATATGATGGCCCACACTTCAAGCCTTCTGCCTGGGACACACCATGTCCATTTTCTAGCTTATATGTCTGTGGAAGACCCAGTGTAGAAAAAGATAGTTCACATGTGCCAGTCATTGCCCTGTTAAGATATTAACTCACAACTGGCATATTTGTCTGGACTTCGGAAACATAAATTAGATACAACAGTGCTCTCTGTTTTTTGGTTGTTTAATTTCTTACCTTGCTAGTGATGGGACAATGCACTATTATTGTGCAAAGCTCGGGCACTGTGTTTATATAAGACTTGCAAGCCCAAGAGAATGCTACTTAGTCACACAGTGCTCTGTAAGTTTGCTCATTTCTAGCATCCGAACAGTTGTATTAAGATAATATTTCATGTTTACAAATGTTGTTTTTAATGTTGATTCTTGAGTCTCAAAAATGAACTTCTGCAGTAAGACTAGAGAAAATAATTATGATGGATTTCTGTTCTCTTAGAAGGAACTGCTTGGCTTTGCTAATTTATCCCTAACATACAAGAAAGGTGACAAATGTATGTGAAGAATACCCTTTGGTATTGTTGAATTGGTTGTAATTGTTATAAATACATTGTCTCACGTAACTAGTCCAGTCAGACTTCATGATTAGATTGTTAACCTCAGAGAATAATGAACACAGCAGCAAAATTTCACACTTGATGTAAACTGATGTAATATATTAACCTTAACAGTTGTGTCAGACTAGAATTTTGTTTGGGGTGGGCTTTTTTTGCCCATATTCACAGCTGTTAAAGCTAGTTGAGTTCTTACTGTGATGTTGAAAGTGTTCCAGTGACTACAATATCTGGGTGATGGTAAGCCCCTCTGTGAAGCAGGGAATTGCTTTTGAGAAACTGTGGCACCAAGATGGAAAACAGCATCCTTGGGTCATGTGGAGCCAAATTGTCAGCTTCTCTCCTCAGCCCCTCATGAACTCAAGTCTGAAATATTTAGGGACATATCTGTGTGTTGTTTTTTTTGTTGTTTTGTTTTTCAATTAAAACGAGGCATACGAAAACTGGAAACACTGAGCCTGCAGACCTGGTCCTGAACTTTCTGCCTCCCTAACTGTACCTGAGCAAGTCATGTTCTTTGTGTCTAGTCATAAGCAATGGACAAGTCCCTGATGACCCCAGATCTTCTGAGGAAAAGAAAATGAAGAAACGTATATGTAAGGGAATGACGCTTTGTGTATGCTATGCTGCCAGCATTGGAGGAACTGCAACACTCACTGGAACAGGACCAAACATGGTATTGAAAGGCCAGATGAATCAGTAAGTCATTCTTGCTGTTTCTTTACTTTTGCTGCTTTACTGTTTCTGTGACCAACAGACTAAAGTTGTAGTTGACAGTTTCAGTTGCAAACTCTAAGCAATAACCAGCTGAGGAACTGAAAGTGAGAAATGTGTATGAAGTGAAGGGTATCATTTTTCTGCTCTGCCCTTTTTTAGGCAGCTATGTGCTGGTATTATAAGTCTCCTGAGAAACTTATGAGATATGAGATAGTGGTTCTTCTGCCTCCTCTTTTTCAATTAAAATGAAGCATATGATTAGGGCAACTGCAGTGAAGAGCTTGAGAAGAACACAGTATTAAGTCTTCTCATTATCTGTTGATTTTAACAGCCAGCTGGAAATTTGCTTTTGCTACTTGTTCTGCAGTCATTATTGGCAGATGCAGGGAAGAACAAAAAGCTGCTGTTCTTAAAACTTTGGCTTCAGTCTTTTAAGCTAAGTAGCAACTTTGTCTACTATTGAAGTGGGCAGAAGTGCAGCTATTAATTTCAGAAGACAATGCTTTCTCGCCTATTATAGTTATTAATGTGGAGGAGGGAAAAACATCCTGTCATGGCATAAATGAGCAGACATGTTGGAAGTGAAAGATACCCAGAACATGCATGCGCTTTCAGCAGTGCTTGTCTTAGTGAGACCTGAAATACCAACATCTGTTCCTGTCTTCTTTAGAGTAGAATGCAGGGAAAATTAAGAGGATTGTTTAAGTTCTGCTCTGAAACCCAGGGCTGCCTTCCTATTAACTTCAGTTAAGCTGTGGATATTGTCTATGATTACTTGTAATGGTTGTCCTGGATTTACATGTCTAATTAGCACCAGGGTATATTAAAGGGAGGGTAGAGTACTAAATATTTTGGCATTAATACAGAAAGCATTTGTTTTTTTCAGGTTATATCCCAACAATAATGATATTGTGAATTTTGCTTCCTGGTTTGGGTTTGCATTCCCAAACATGATTCTGATGCTGGTACTAGCTTGGCTTTGGCTACAGTGCTCCTTCATGGGACTCAAGTATGTATTTAACTATATGATATTGTGTAAACCACTTAGCTAATGCAGATCACTGAAAAGTTTCTGGATAAAATGAATGCACTGACAAGTTATTCATGCTATAAAGGACAGCAGTTCCATTTCACAGCAACTTTTAAGATCTGGAAACCTTTATGTTTGGAGGGATTCACACTAAGCCAAAAGTGCTAGGCCATCTTAATGTTCAGGTAGAATTGCCTTTTTCAATTTAAAATCTGAGGATTTAGGTCCTAGAAGAGCTAGCCTATGTTTTGCTGCCCTTGATTCAAAACTGAGTTTTTATACTAGGTTGCTCCAAACTGGACAGAGACATATCCATTCATACACCCCATTCTTCTGTGAGAACTGACATGTCCATATGAAACACTTCAACACCGTTGTCACTTCTTTGTTTCTGGCCTCTTCTTTAGTCTGTGTCTGTCCCCAGAAGGAACAGCTTCAGAGTGGCAAGCATGTTAAATCTTTCTAATGTGTTAATACTTACGTTTTCTTCTTTCTTTTTCTTAAAGCTTTAAAAAAAGCTGGGGCTGTGGGACAGAGAGAACTGCTAAAGAAAAAGCTGCATACAATGTGCTGAAGGCAGAAATGAAGAAATTAGGCCCTATCTCTTATGCTGAATTCAATGTCCTCATAATGTTTGTTTTGCTGGTTCTCTTGTGGTTTTCCAGACACCCAGGCTTTGTAAAAGGCTGGGCCAACAGGCTCTTCCCAGATGGAGAAAAGTAAGTTGTGTTTTTTTTTTTTTTTTTTTTTTTCACCCTGTACCCTCCCCATTTTGAATCAAATTCCCCTGCTCTTAGATACCATTTTGATTGATTCCAACTGTATCTGAATTCATGTTTGCTGGGCTGGATCCTCTCACACACATACGACTATCAATTTATATATCACTTGACAGTTTTTACTGCAGTGAAGGCTGGAGACTGGGATATGGAGCAAGCTGAACCTCCTAAAGGAAAAAGAAATTCTGCAGTGCTGGTCTCTGTCACTTTCAAGCACACATTAGCATTTTGTTTGTATGAGCTCCAATCAACGGTGGTGTTATATAAGTATTCAGTATTATCTCTAAACAATAGCATATGTAGAAACCACTGGGAAATTGATTCTTTGCTTTCAATAGCTTCTTCATATACTGTATGTGGCAAATTAAAAATATAAAATGTGTGATGGGAAAATCATTCATGCCATTTCCTTGCAAGTCATTAGAATACAATCTTTGAAATCTGGCTTGCCCACAAAGAAGGAACCCTGTCCCCAGGAGCTATTTTCATCTGATTTCATCTAATTTCATCATGATTTTGATTATTAGTGTGTATTATAGCTGTTTTCATTTATTACTGTGTTTGTGCTGTGGTAGATCTGAGACACCTCAGTCATGAACTAACGACATATTTTGCTAATGTATAAACCTCAAACAGAATGGCAAGGAATAGTGATTGCAATGCTGGAAGGCAGCCACATTCTAGAAGAAAGATGTTTTATTTTCTAAGCTATCTTTTCTTCTTTAGGTATATCACTGATTCTGCTCCTGCTGTGTTCATTGCCCTGCTATTGTTCATCCTTCCTGCTACCAAACCCAAATTCGTAGGCTGGAATTCAAGCATGTCTGACCCTGAACAGACTGAAGAAGGTATTTAAAAGGGGTGTTGTAACATTGTGAAAGTCACCCAGCTCCAGCTAATATGGCAGAAATATACACTGAATTTGCATGCAGTTCTTCAGGGTAACACACCTCCCTCACTTCTTGGGCAAGGCTGGAGCATGCTCACTGTTCATATGTTACCCTTACCCTGACTTGTGTAGGTTTCTTAGTAATACACTTCTGCCTGATGAACCTTCCCCTAGTATCTTATAGAACTGGAGACAAAATGTCTTCACTCTGCTGAAACGTATTCTGCTTTTGATTTCTCACTTTAGATATAAAAAAGCCATTTTTACCAGCCCCGCTGCTGGATTGGAATGTGGTTCAGAGGAAGATGCCCTGGAGCATTGTGCTGCTGCTAGGAGGAGGTTTTGCTTTGGCAGATGCAAGCGCAGTATGTTCTGACATCTGTTTTTCTCTGACTCAAAGGTGGACTTCCCTGGTTTGTTATCTTGTCGTGTATTACTGGGTCAAACCCAGTAGAGATGTTCAGATACGGAGGTAGATCCAAATTAGCAAAAAAATGGGAGGAAAGGCGAATATTAGTGCCTCTTTTTCAGGAACTTGTGTGCATTGCCCAAGTTTCTCTAATTTATCCGAGCCCTGAAAGGGCATCTTCATTGGGGTTCTTCGTTGACTGGACAGACCAGAAGAACAATCTTTCTTATTTGTGTTGTCATCCCAGTCCCATCCCTGGTTAGATAAAAATAGAAGTATAAATAACACTTGTAAGATTTCCAGAACCATTTGAGGTTTGTTTAAAGGATAAATAACTTCAGATTTAAACCAAACCATTTCTGAACTGTAGAAATTTTGGAAAATATCTACTCATTGTGAGTAGATATTTTCCAAAATTGTATACAATGGGGTTTCTTCAGTCTCTTGTCAGTGGCTGTTGCCAGGCAATATACTGCACTCCATAAGCTCATGATTTGAGCCTGTGCTCATAAATTCATACTAAAGGTGGTTGAATTCCCAAAACAAGAACAAATCTTGAGTCAAGCCATGCTTTTTACTTCATTGCTACCAAGACGTATCTAAATCAAAACCTTATATATCAACAATGACATGCTTTGAGGCAGGTCGTATTCAGATCTTTGTGGCTAGGCAGTTTTTAAGCCATGGAGTAAATTAAAGCTCTGGACTGTTACATCCATCTACATTCATCATACATACATACATTATTAAAGCTCTGGGGCATTAGAAGCCATGAAGGCTTTGTAGTTTGTCTGAATCAATTGCTTTCTGTGTTTGTATAATATAGAACTCACACAGCATTATTATCTTCAGAAACACTAGAAACATGTGCTAGGAATCTTGTGAGTGACTGATTTAATTATTTGCAGTAGTCTCAGCAATAATTGTTTCTGTTTAGCAGAAAAATTAATTTTGTAACCAAAGTGTGAGCAAGTATTTGTGTTCCAGGAAAATCAGGAAAGTGGGGCTGAGTATTAGTGTAGTTGGCAAGGAAATCCCTTTAGTGTTTATGACAGAACTCTGTACTTTTGTGGGTGGTATTTATATAACTCAGGAATCATTTAGCATTATATTTTAAGAACATTACACATAACATAAGTTTTCTGTTCATGAGCTATGGGTTCTAAGCCTCATCAAAGAACATTTTTCTTGTCAGAACTCTGGGCTCTCAGCTTGGCTGGGTCACCAAATGACTCCATTAGGATCTATTCCACCCTGGGCCATTGCAACAGTACTTTCGCTTATTATAGCTGTCTTCACCGAATGCACCAGTAATGTTGCCACAGCCACCCTCTTCCTACCTGTCTTTTCATCCATGGTAAGATTACTTCCATCCTGCTATCCTATCAACTGGGAGATTAGGGGTAAACTGTCAGTCTCTAGTGGCAAAACAATATAATATTTACTGTCTTGAATGTTGCTCTAATGTTAATCTGAAACCCAGTAATGAAGCAATCCATTTGACAGTATACCATAACGGACAGTGACTTTATCTGGTGTTGGTAAGCAAAATCCCTATATATATATTCATATATATATATATATATATATTCCCTATATATATTATCATCACATATATTAGCATCACTGCTATGTTTAGAGCATCATAAACTGATAGGCAGCAGGAATGCAAATTTTAGCCAATCTACACTATCCATTTGCCTGAAGCTGGAGATACCAACTTCTTGGGGGAAGAAGCTAATTCAGGATGCCTATCCAACAGAAAGTGAAGTGAGAGTCACTTTTTTAATACAGATCACCAAACATCAATTACTTCCAGTCATTTTGTATTTGAACCATCAACTCAGAACTGGAAAAACAAAAACAAACAAAAAATCCACTGCTTTCTATTCATCCCTTTGGACGGTTCCTTTATCTTCATCATTTTACACTAGAATACATAAAGTGGCAATCCTGATTATTAGAAATGTGTAATTTGCCATAAGATTGAACAATTTTAAACCTTATGGAGAAAAAAACGATAAGTTCTTGTCTAAAAGCATATGCAATAGCTACCTTTTCTGACCACAACTGAAATGGAAGCACAAAGGAAAAAATAGGCCATTCTCTTCTGTAACTTGGAAAGTACAACCACTGTATTCTAAATCATTTAATCAATGTAAAATGATCATAGAATCATAGAATGGTTTGGGTTGGAAGGGACTTTAAAGTTCATCTAATTCAACCCCCCCTGCCATGGGTCCTAGACCAGGTTGCCCAAAGCCCCATACACCCTGGCGTTAAACACTTCCAGGGATGGGGCATCCACAACTTCTCTGGGCAACCTGTTCCAGCACCTCACTACCGTCTGAGTGAAGAATTTCTTCTTAACAACTAACCTAAATTTACCCTTTTTTAGTTTAAAATCATTACTCCTTGTTCTATCAGTATGGTCCTTGACAAAGAGTTCCTCCCCAGCTTTCTCGTAGGCCCCCTTTAGGTACTAGAAGGCCACTATAAGGTCTACCCGGAGTCTCCTCCAGGCTGCAGTTCCAGTTCCCTCAGCTTCTCCTCATAGGAGAGGTGCTCCCTCCCTTTGATCATCTTCATGGTCCTCCTTTGGACTCGTTATAATACATTCATGTCCTTTTTTGTGCTGGGGGCAAATATCAATTTATCTCATTAAAGGTGCTGACCTATTTATCACTTCAGTTCTGAGTCCCACAAAGTTCATGTAATGTCTAAGAATGTTACTCCACATGTCTTGTAATTATAGTTCCATCTTTGTGTTACCCTGGCAAGCACTCCAAAAATGTGGTCTGAGGTCAAAGACAAGATCACGGGATAAATTTGACCAGAACTCCAAATTATACCATAGAGCAAAACAAACAAGAAAAAATCAAACATTGTTTTCAGTACTGTGGGACGGGGATTGAGAACAAAGTTATCTTTAAGCACATGTGGATTCCAGAATAAAATGCTTGAAAATTATTCTGGTGGTGTAATACCAAGGAATGAACTGAGCCTGTGTGTCTTAAAGGTCTGGAAAATTTTCCTTTTTTTTTTTTTTTTTTTTTCCAATTATTATTATTATTATTATTTTTTTTTGAATGCTTCCAGTATAATAATTCTCTTCATTACACTGCAGGCTGCATCTGTCAAGATCCATCCTTTGTATGTTATGCTGCCTGGTACTCTCAGTGCTTCCTTTGCCTTCATGCTACCTGTTGCAACACCTCCAAATGCAATAGTGTTTTCCTATGGCCACATCCGTGTTTTGGATATGGTAAGACTGTAATTGTCTGGTCTCTTATCTGAAATTCTCCATTGCATTTATTCTGAAATATGATAAGAGTTTAATTTTCTTAGCCTAACACTTCCAAAGTATCATAAAGCTCATATGGGAAGTAACTAGCACCTTACATCCTTCTCTTATGTGGTATTAGTATTGTAGTAAAGATTTGCATCTATGCCACGACATTACCTTTCTCATAGGCTTTGGCAGACATACAGCCCAGTCCAATTGAAATTAAAAACTGACAAGTCAAAGTCTCTTAAACATCAAGGGGTTAAAATGCAGCCAGTGCTTTCCAGTGTCTTCTGGGGCTTTGGTGTGTATAGCTAAGGGCTTATTTCCACTGGAGCTGAAAGCAGAAGGTAACAATCTGTTGCCCTAGACGCTGGTCCTTTGATTCCCTGCCAGACCACGCAGTACCAAGTTCTGTGCCAAACACCCAAATATTATCAGTTTTCCAACTGGAGACTTGAAGGACACAAAAGCTGGTCTTTAACTAATAAAAGCAACTTCTTTTTGAATCCCTTACAGCTCCTAGATTTGTTGTATATCAAACTGTTCACCTTTTCACAGTGTATTCCCTGGTATTTCTACCTAAGCAAGAACATAGGGTAGTGGGTGCAGTGGCTATTTCTGTGCATTAATTTGACTGTGTTTCTTCTTTGTGTACAATGTCTTTCCATATTTTGCTGTCCTGGTGTTTGGTTATTGTTGGTTTGGACTTCTGTCCTCACAGGTTAGATCTGGAATAGTGATGAACATCATTGGAGTCTTCTGTGTCACACTGGCCATCAACACATGGGGAAGACCTATGTTTGAGCTGGACACATTTCCAGCCTGGGCAAACAGCACAACTAACCAGTGAGCAATGAAGAATTCATGTTTTATACAAGGAATGGACCCTTAATCCTACTCTGTATTGCCTGAAACCCTATATAAAGTCTTGTCACCACTTCAGATCCAGTGTTAGGTGTCTGCTACCTCCTGGGAGTCATACAACAGGTCAGGCATGAACCAACTCATTCCAATCATGCTGGCACCAAATGTGCTGTTTAATTTCACGACCCTAAGGATCACGTGTCTGGATCACAAGTATAATCAAGTGATCCATTGTACCTCCAATCTCCATCAAGATTTAGAATTCATCTAACTTCAAATAAAGAGAGGGCAAGCTGTTATATCAGATGGTTTGAACTATTTTATCATTGGTATGTACTTTTAAATCATTGTAATTGAATACTGCACCCAGACAAGGGCTGACAATTCATTAGCAGCTATATATATCCAAAAGTCAGCATCTGTACAGAGAAATACCTGTTGTCACTTATCTAGTGTAAGGTTTGTTATATTTTAGTCTGGCCTCAGCCATGGGGTGAAATCTTTCCAAGTCAACATCCAACCATGTTTTCCATCACCTTCTTTTCATTCCCACATCTCACTGCATTTAGACACTCTTTTAGAGGGTTGAAATAACATAATTCTATGCTGGTCATGATTCCAATGATATCTTGGGCAATGACAAATTAAGGTTGCCCTTGTGTTTCTTGCACTGTGGCACTGGCAGGGCCAGGAGACCTTCCATCTCTTGGCCCCAGGTAGATGTGGTTTCACATGCCAAACAGTACTTTGTTAGTGACAGCTTGGAAATGACTGGTGAGTCATAGGACTTCACACCTATGGTGAAAGGTTCTGGAGTAGTCCCTGATGCATGTTATTAATTAACACTAGAATTTTGAAGTGGAGACAAGGCATGAGAAAGGCTCTGACTGAAGGCCTTGTAAATAATATAGTATAGCCCAGATAGGGGCTTATGTTGGCTGATAGCAATGGAAGTTGTCTTGTGTATTTGGAATTCAGGTCCCATGAGAAAAGTGTTTTGTAGCATCTGTTCATATCATTTCTGAAGCAGAAAAGGTCTATGGAAATATTTTTGTTGGATTAGGTGTATTGTTGGATCAGTGGTACACGGATGCTGGTTATTCATCCCTGGAGATGAAGTTGGGAGGGAAGGCAGTGTGTTGCAGTGAAGAGACCTATGACCATGACCTGAGTTCTGCTTCCAGATTTGCTGTGCAGCCTCAGACAAGTCAATTCACCTCTTTTTGTCTCATTTTCCCATTCTGAAAAAGTTGTTATGGTACCTATCTACCTCACAAGGGTGTTGTGAGGACATAAGGGTCAAGTTCTGCATCCTCAGTGATTCCCTATGTGAAGGAAAAGGGTGCACGATCTGGCCTCTAGCACAGTAACATGTGTAGGATATTTAATAGTTTTGTCATTAACTTGAATGTTCTTTACAGAACTGGAAGAATATTCATATTTTGCCTTTAAAAGTGAGTAATGTACATATCCACAAAATCACCAGGTGCTTTTTTCTGAGCAAAAAACTACTTCAGTAATGATTGGATTTCTGTGCCTTTATCTTCAGTGCCTTCAAGCACCCTGTCTAGCCAGCTGGCTGCATGTGGTGCAGCCTCATACCTCTTCCATGGAATGGTGGAGCATGTGGATAAACACCATTCCACTTACAGAGTATGTCTAAGGAAGAGACCAGTTCTAGTGCCAAGAAGTGACTTGGTTACAGACATGTGTCACCACCTGAAGGTTATCACAGTATTTGTTTAAAGGAATATAAACCAGAAACCATTAAGCACCTTCTGCACTTTGGAAATCACCACTTAATGCCAACTTGCATCTGTATATATCTGAATGTTCTTGAGAAAGGGACTTTTTCTACCTTCTGATGGACTTCACAATAGGAGGAAATTTCACCATTGCCAGGTACTTCACAGTGCTTGTTCTTCAGTACTGCAGGTAAGATACAGTGGTGCTTGCATGATTGGCTAACACTGAGCTTGCCTGTCTCAATTCATGCAGATCCAAATTCCCTTAAAAATGGTTTCAGCTATAAGCTGTAGGACAGGCAGTTCCCTCTCCCGTTTCCTCTGTTGCGGTGCAAGTAGAAAACAAACGATATTTTCTTGAATGGTCACACTGGGTGATTTATTAACAGAAGTGCCACATCGGGGGAGCATATATGGGAAAATAAAGAACTCTGGTTTTATTATAAATATGGTGCATTTGATGTGTCACCCCTCTGTCCTGTTAATTGCAAGTATTTCCTTCTGAGACACCTTAATGACATCCTGTAAGTGATATATATTTAATTAAAAAGGGAAAGTTGCAAAATTAGAGCCTGGCAAATAAAAACAAAATAAAATATAAGACAAAATCAAAAACTTGTCTCTGTAGCATGGATTGTTTCCTGTGTGACACAGTGAACCACTTGTTTCTGCATTACCTTCCTCTGTAGCATAGTACTGTTCTAGGAATCTCCTTGAGGATATACATCACAGAAAATCAGTGCAAAGCAGAGATTTTGACACTGCTTTAAGTACCTTCAGACCTACATATCAAGGGTACCTTTCCTCAGCTATGTGATAACCTTTCCTCAGCTATGTGATAAAGTTTCCATCTTTGAAAATGCTCAGGCAGGACCAAAGCAGGTGGCAAATTCTACAAGCTATCTTGTTCATTTCAGAGTAAAAGATTATAGGAATCTAACAAACACAACTTGCTTTTAAGAAACAGTCTTGTACATAGTCTCCAGTATAATAGGCACAAACAGACTTTTCTTCAGCATCAAGCATGCATGTCGTCCTGTTCCTGCGCACTGAGTAAATAAGTGTATTATTTACACTGGGTAATGCAAGGACAATTGCTTTGTTACTGGAGCTAGGTTACATCCCTTTACAGTACTACAGGATAAGTATCACTAGAGATACTCATCTTGTATGGCATTATTTTTCTTCCATCAAAGTGTTTTAGTTTTATATATAAATGGTCTTTAGATTGTAGCATAAAGGAATCCATTTTTCCCCCACTTCGAAACTATGATTCTATGATTCTATGAAAACATGTACCACCAAAGCCAACAGAGAACACAGCAGAATCCTTATCATGGTCTTTGTTAGGACAGGTTACTCAGCCATGCTGAACAAGCAAATAATCCCTGTTTTATTGTATGTGAGCAGAGCATGACTATTAGTTGCTAATGCCTATGTCAGCTGTCCAGCTAGTATAACAGCTGCCTGTAAGGAGCAAAGTTAGTTTTCCTATTTTCTGTTCATCCTGTAGAAGGTCCTTGATTTTTCCTTTCTTCTCTCAGGATACTAAGTTGTTACTACTGTCTCTGTAAATGTTGGAACAGAATTACAATATGGCTGATAAAGGGTTTGTTCTTGACTGCCATCACACAGCACATATGGGACAATCAAGTGATCAAAAGCAGCCAGCATGGGTTTATGAAGGGCAAGTCCTGCCTGAATAACCTGATCTCCTTCTACAAGATGACCCACTCAGTAGTTGAGGGAAAAGCTGTGTGTGTTGTTTACCTTGATTTTAGTAGAGCATTTAACACTGTCTCCCACAGAATTATTTTGGAGACACTGGCTGCCGATGGCTTGGACAAGTATAGAATCAGGTGGATGGACAGGCTCTGAGTCGTAGTGAATGGAGTTTGATTCTGTTGGTGGCTGATCACCAGTTCCATCCCCCAGGGTTCACTGTTAGGGACAGTTTTAATATTTTTATCAGTGATTTGGATAAGGGTATCAAGTGCACCCTCACTAAGTTTGTGGATGGTATTGAGTTAGGTGGGATGGTTGACCTGCTTCAGAGTACGAAGGGTTTACAGAAGGATCTGGGTAGGCTGGATTGATGGACAGAGTCCAATTGTGCCAAACAAAGGCAAGCACCAGGTCCTGCATTTAGGTCATAGCAACCCCATGCAGTTGTATAGGCTTGGGGAAGAGTTGCTGGAAAGCTGCCCAACAGAAAAAAAATAGAGTGCTGTTTGATAGTCAGGTGAACATGAGCCAGCAGTGTGCCCAAGTGGCCAAGAAGACCAAGGGCATCCTGGCCTGCATCAAAAGTAGTCTGGCCAGCAGGATGAAGCAAGTGATCATCCCCTTGTACATGGCACTGTTGAGACTGCACCTCAAATATTGTATTTGTTTTTGGGACCCTCACTACAAGAAGGATATTGAGTTGCTCAAATGTGTGCATAGAAAAGCAGCAAAGCTGGTGAAGAAACTAGAAAACAAGAATTAGCAGTAACTGAGGAAATGGGGGTTCTTTAACATGGAGGAGAGGATGCTGAGGGAGTCCTCATGTCTCTCTACAACTACCTTAAAAGAGGCTGCAGTGAGGAGGGTGTGGGTCTCTTTTCTCAGGTGACAGGTAATAAGATGTGAGGAAACAGTCTCGAGTTACACGAGAGGAGATTTAAGCTGGACATTAGGAATTTGTTCACTAAGAGAGGTGAAGCATTGGAATGGGTTGCACAGGGAAGTGGTGGAGTCTCCATCCCTAGAGGTATTTAAGAAATGTGTGGATGTGGCACTAAGAGACATGGTTTAGTGACGGGTCTTGGTCATATTGCTGATGGTTTGAAGGTCTTTTCCAACCCAGATGATTCTGTGATTTTATGATCATGTATTTCTTGCCCATGTTGTATCTATATCTACATCCACTTTCAGCATTCTCTATGTGATTTTTAAGTCACCAAGCTAAAAATAGCACTCAGACAGAAATAGAGTCAAACTTACTGTGGATGCAAATCAAGTGACTTGAATCTAGTGACAGACTGTTTTCACACTGGTTTTCCAATGTGGGTGAATAAACATACGACTTCCCGACAGTGCTCTCTCTGTTTCTCAGTGAGGTCCCCAACACTTCTGTGTATTTGAGCACAATCCCATCAATGCACTAATGGGCACTTGCAAGGCTTGGCATTTGCCTGCATGATTTAAAGCTGTTTTTCATCTGGCTGGAATGGCCTGTCCAGAGGCAACTCTCCTCCATCAGATCAGACCCTCACTTTTATATACCTCTGCTGGCCCCTTTGTGCATAGTCTGTGGTATAAAGAGGACTCTGTCATCCACTACAGACTGCATCTGCTTTGCAAGATATGACAAAAGATGTTCCTGTCCTTGAGCAGAGCACTTGAGTCTCCCTGACGATCATACACAGTTGCCTACTCCACAGAAGTATTTTCAGAATATAACAACTTGATAGCACCAATTTCTACAAGTGAGTATTAATGACAAAACCAGCAAAACAGATAATAGTATTGTTATTCAAATCCTAAAAACTGTTTCATAGAAAACCTGGTCTCATAATGTAGTTGCATTTAAATAACCATAATAGAAAATAGGATAATATTGTAAAAAGATGGTATTGTTGAGGAGGGTGTTAGTTTTTCCTTCACTGTTTTATTCATGATTAGTTTTCATTGTTTATAAAGATTTTGATTCAAACATCTCCTGCATAACTCTGTTGCTGTCCAATTAGTTATATCCTATCTTACTTTATCTTGCAAGAACTTTTATCTGCAAAATTAGCATGAAGACTTTTCATGGATGTTCATCCTGACAGCTGTGAAAATCCAGCTTATCAACAGAACACTGAGTTATACAAGGAAAATAAAATAAAATAATAATAATTAAAAAAAAAAGTTCCTAGAAGGTTGATGAGCTTTACATAATTTTTTTTATCTAGACAGTGGTTACCTAGAGTTGGCTTAAAGTATTCCTGGACTTGGTATTTTATAGCACTGTGTTGTAGCGAGTAAATGACTGCATGGAAAGACCCATGATTGAGCTCTAGTAATAACGTTCATTTCACAGGAAAGCTTGCTTCATAAGACTTTCTTTCTTTGTGCCCATAACTGTTTTGTTTTAATGGCCAACCATCCCCTTTATTTTTCAGACAGAGATCTATTGAAATCCTCATGTCTAGCAACTCTTTGGTAGGGTTACACTAACACCAGCTGATAATCCTTGGGTTTGGGCTATTAAGGCCAACTTCTTTTCTATCGCCAGCAAGTTGTGTGTGCCAGGCTTTGTTTATGTATGTGTGCGTGTGTGTGTTTATGTATGCATTTTATGTGCATGTATATATATGTTACACACATATAGAAAGAGCAGAAAGTTGTTCACATTTTTTCATGTGAGTCTAGACTGCTGTAGGATTACTTAAGAGTGAGTGTGTAAGTGAGTCAGGAAAACTGTGGAAAGACTTGTGGAAGTATGTGTGTTAGAGACAGTGTAAGTATAAAGCAAGAAGCCAGAGACTGGTTAATTAAAGCTTCTATTTGGACTCTACTCAAATTCCAACCAAGTTGTTTAACTTTTTCAGTTTTAAATGTTGTATTTAGTGCTTATCAACCTATAACACTGGTTAGAAATATGTCCTGCTAATTCACGCATGAAAACAAAGATTAAGTGATCTGTCTAACTAATGAACAAGTTATGTTGCTGAAGGCTCTGATTTCAGTCAAATTGTATGAAATTTGCTGTGATTCTTGAAGTTCTAACTCCTTCAGTCATGTGGGAATCCCAGCTTTTGTTGGAAACTGTGACAGAATAGGAAGAATGCCTTTGGATATCAACTCTAACTCAAAATAAATGAAAACAAGTAACAGGAACTCACTGTTTCAATTTTAAATTACTTAGTTTTAAATGCAGACTTGCAATTTTGAGGGTCTGGCTTGTGAATTTGTGCAGCAATTTGCAGTGTATAGCAAAACTGAGCCCATGCTGACAGAAAGTGGTATTTCTTATCCATTATGTCAGTTGGTCCCCACTTTTCCCCTTGTTAAATCTTTGTTGTTAAATGTTGTTAAGTTCCTTTTGTTCTATTTGCACTTGAATGTAAGTCTAATAAAAAAGTAAATTATATTTATCAACAGACAATTCTTCTTTGTAGTAGATTTTTCTCAACTGGTTGGTTATTTAATCAGTGGTTTAGCATTCTAGTGTAGTAACTGTCAACTCAATATACTGAAAACAATTTTCTTATTCATCCTGTGCTTTAGCATGACTAGTCAATACTTGTAATTTTTAATGGGGAAGGAAAACCTTCTTCTTCCAAAGGCAAATTCTAAGGAATTCCAGTGTCTTATATGGAATAGAGGCAACTGCAGCACAAGCCATATGGAGGCACAGAGTAAAAGGTAGGCTCATGCTGCTCAGAGGTGATTAAGGACTGCTTAACAAGATGTTTGTTAGCTTGTTAGAAAACGAGTTGATTATACTGAAAGTGTTTTTGCTATTTATTTTTATTTTTATTTTATTTTATTTTCTGCAGCACTACATCAATAGTTGCCTATTAGTTGTGGTGTAAATGTGGATTGTAGATTCTGGTCACAAGGAAGAGACCATTTCTTAAATAAGAAAAAATGTTTTATCTTTCCCATGTGTACTTCACTACTTTATTTACCCACATGAAATTACTCAGTGGCCTGATTTGGCACACAGCTTTTCAATGAGTTTTCATAAACCATTCCAGGTCAGCATGTGCACCTCATAAAATATTATTTTTATAGGCAAACCATATACTTGACAGAACTGAGTGTACTGGATACTAAAACAACATACATGTGTGAACTAATCTTTGTGAACAATAACATAGGTTGGGTCTCTGCAAATATTTTAGCAGGCTGGTTGAATATCAAATTTTCCATCTGAAAAAAAAAAGCTAAAATTTTTCAATTAAGCAATGATTATTTCTGGAGCAAGTATCTATTTTTCTTCAATAGTTTTTCTTGGTTATGCAGTCAAAACCAGAATTTCTATCAAGGTGGGAGAGATAAAAATAAGGAAAAAAAAGATAAAGAAAAAAATAAGGAAAAAAGGACCCAGAGATAAAAATAACAAGACAGCAGCTACCCCATGATCAAAGTTAAGTCCATCACTGATCCCTACAACAGACCTGTAGAAACTTGTGCAGTTATGCTGCCAGTGTGTATCTAATACTTCCAGAACCTACTGGCTGACTTCCATCCAGTCACCTGAAAGGGAAGAGAGCCTTGGAATAACATGTATTTGGTGAGAAGAAATGAACCTGGTTATGCCATAAGAAAAGTTGCATAGAAACTCCACAAGAGAATGTTTATTACAGATAAATATTTAGAAAATTACTAGAAAATCTGCTTGTAGGAAACTGTCTTCCTTAGTTCTCCCAGAATGACATTTCAAATAAAAATATTGCTATTTACTGTTCAAAAATTCTAGTTTCCAGAGAAGATGCATAGGTGATATTGGTGCAAAGCAACTAGTAGAATTGCTGTGAAGAGACTGCATGGCTGGGGAGACGTTTCTAGAAAAGCAGAGGCTATGATACAGGACACTGAGGTATATTAGAGGGGAGTGTGTTTACTCTTATGTGGGGATAAGGAGCAGAAAAATGTAAGCAGTGTCCTGCAAGACTGCCAAGTCACCCAGTTGGGTGCAGTCAAAACATACATCTTCAGTGAAATACAGTGCACTGTGAGCATGTTTACCCTGCTGATGGCTAGTATCATAGGATGTTCCTTATGGAAGACCATTGGTGCTTAAGGCCAAATTCTGCTTGTGCTGAGTGTCTTCTCCTTTTTTGTCTTGTTTAGTTTAATGCTCACACTGCAACAACACAGCATCTCCCAGTAATAACACAATAATCATTCACCTGCTTAAAGACTGAAAAGAGCAGCATTGAAGACATTCAGACAAATGATGGCTAAGTTACATGGATTGTAAATAGTGACTCTAGATCCCAGATGAACACACATTCAATGTGTTTACCTTCCTTTCTTTTTTAAAACTACCCCTTGTTGAAAGAGGGATAAAGTTGATTAATTAAATGATATACATTGAGAACCATTGGCTGGATTCTCTTTCCGACACCACCAGTTCTTCAGCTCTGTAAGAGCACTGCAATCAGTGGAGATGCTCTTCTCAGCTAGAGTGTGAAAAAATACTTGTATTTTCTGTTCTGTTTGGAAAGGTGTTGGTGAAAGGAAAATTTTTTAGTATAAGACTAGTATCCTGAGATTACAACCTAGATTTTTTAATCTTCTCTTGAATTGCCAAAGCAAATCTTAGAGATCTCAAGAGAAAGCAAAATTAAAAAATTAATCTAGGATCTGATCCTGAGACATTTTTTTTTTTTTTTCCAATGGTTAAACTGGAAGACTGCAAGATCAGACAGCTGTGCAGTTATTATTATGGTGAGAGGTAGTTTAACATTTCTTATTTATATATAAAAGTGGCCTATGAAAAGGCTCAAAATATGGCAATTACTCAAAATATTTTAATTAAGATTTTAACTCTGCAATACAACAAGAAAAAAATTGAATATAACACAAGGAACATGTCAAGGTGTGCTCTACACTGTTGTGTAATTATTCAATAAGTTTTAGGTTTCTTCAAGTTACTTAAGTATACGTGTTAGACATAATCCAAACATTCTAGTGTAGGCCTGACATATGGGGGTTAAGAGACTTGTCTACATAAAGTATATTTAGATTTGCCTCCTAAGGAGATTAGCGCTTCTGTTTGCCTGAATTCTATATATTCTTAACTATATGCATTGACAGACTGGTTAGCATGCAACTAAAGAGAAGGTTTATATTTTTGCCAAATATTTATGTAAGCATCCATGAAACTATAACTATTTGTGCACCACCTTTGCAATGACCAAGAATTAAAGTTATTTTCATCATGGGTGGGTGAGCTTGTGGGTGAGTTTGTAGAGGATATTTAAAGTTTTACTTGCCAGCAGGAAGGAATCTCACTAATCATAACATCTTCATTACCAGGGGCCTTGCAATTCTAGCACTCTTTTCTTCAGCTGCATAAGTAAGTGCAGTGATATTTCAAGTACAGTTATATGTTCCTGTACAAGACTAGGAGAATCTAACTTTCCTGATTCTTTTATGTCAGGCAATTGGTGTGGTGAAAAAAAAAAAAAAAAAAAAAACTTGTTTTTATATTTGGCCCCAATGATTTCACTAACATGACTCACTTTTATCAAAATGTTAATACACAAAGTTATTAGCATTATGGACTTGGTGGCAGATATAAATGTGTCATGGAATTAAGGAGCCTACTCTCTGGAATACGAGACTGACAGGCTAATAATATTGAACAACAGAAATGCTTCTCCTAATAACACTCCAACTCAACATTGCATGTGGTTTAGCATTTGTTCTAAGCATCTTTTAAAGTCTAAATAAAGCCCTTTGGCTCACTTCAAAGTTTTTTCTTTAAAGCACCTTTAAAAATGTCTTAAAATGACAAGCAATACCTTAGTGAAGATATTCCTTCCAGAATGTTACTCTAAAGTTCAAAGCATATTGATCCTGGCAAAGGGCTGACCTGAAACTCAGCTGTGTTCCCAGTGTCCTAAGAATAGAAGACTGACATATTTTTAACCAACTTATTAAAGAAAAGTATAAAATGCTTTGTGATCTTTTGACATTTAATCTTAAATTTGTCTTCACTTCCTAATGGTTATCTAAACCTGGAGGAGTATTGTAGTCACATGAGTACATGTTGCACAGTCTGTAAGCCATAGACTTCTAAGTCTTTTTACACTCCTTCACAAAATTTTCTGCTCCACTGAATGCTGTTTAATAGTCTTCAGATGAAGATTGTTCTACCATGATTATCATAGGTTGGCTTTTGAAATGTGTGTTACCTGCCAGTTTCTTGAACTAAAATAAAATAAAATAAAATAAAAAAACATAATTGAACAGTTAAGCCTTTAATTAAATATGTTCTGACAGTTGTTTCAGTCAGTGATAACTATGATCTTGCTGCTATTCAATTACAATTATAACATTGGAGTAAAAAAATTGCAGACTCTGTAGTGGCTTGTTATATTTATAACATAATGCATACTCTGTTCTCTGTTATTTAACCATATTTGTAGCAGATTACTCTCCAGTCTGAAAAATTCTGTCTTGCATTCTATGGGTAAAATCCTTTAAGATGTCATTGCCCAAGTCAATATAAGTGCATCCTATCCTGAAGTAGATGGGTAAATGAAAGCATATCTCTTGGGGTCCAAGCATTGTGTATAAAGTACTTACTGTTTAACAAGATCACTGTTATCAATTATGAAGCCTTGCTGAATCTTTGCTTTCTCATGGAAACGCATTGTACTTTGATGTCATAGGTAAACTGTTAGTAATGTTTCGCTTCCCTCATTTCCACCTTCAGGAGCTAACAGCACTTCAGACAAGACTCTATTTTCTTCTGTGTGTGATGGAGTCTTGGTGTCTTCACATCCCAGAAATAGTTTCATTTAATGACTGTGTTTCCCTGCCAATTCTAGTGATGCTATGTTGTACTTGACATCATAAACCATATTGTTTTCTAAACAGCATTACTGTTAATGCAGTACAGTATTACTGTTAATGCAGTACAAATCAACATGATTTTAAAAGGCCAGAACTTAGCCTATAGCTTCCAATATTCTCTGAAACCCATGAGCGCAAAACTGGAGCTTAAATCAGTGGAAGGCATATCCAGCTAAGAACTGTTGTTAACCGGAAGTTTGGAAGTTTGACTAAGCTAATATTTAAAAGTATAAATAAACCCAACTTTTCCTAGAGAAACTTGTTGTTTTTTATAGCATGACCCTGACTTTCAATTTTGTTTCTAGTTTTGATGGCCAAGAATTGAGTTGTTTGACTTAACTCTCTGGCAAACCTACATAGTAATTTATTTCCTGTGACCAAGCCTTTCTTAGGATTCTCTCCTCTGAAGTCAGTTTTGGGAGAGAAATCGCATTCCAGAATAGCAGTGCAGATGCATGGGATCTGTTTGATCTCTGCTTTTAGCCCAAAGTATGTGTTTACTGGGGAGTGACTTGTTACATTTTGTTATAGTAATGGTAGTATTCCATAACCACTAAAACCTTGGATTTTTTTTTTTTTTTGGTTTCTCTCTCTCTCTCTCTCTCTTTTTTTTTTTTTTTTAAAAAAAAAGCAACCCTATTTTATTAGGAAAAGCTATGCATAAATCCTGTTTAGATTGTTTTGTAACCCAATTTCCGGTGGGGGGGGGGAGTCACAGTGCATAAGAAGAGATGGTATTATAGAAAAATCACTAAGTAAGACACTAAAAGTAGTTTAAAAATGAAAATAGTAAATCACTTGCATTTAAAAAAATAAATAAAAATCAGTCAGGTTTCAAGTAAGTCTGTATAAAGTGTACTGTTACACAAGTGCCTAATCATACAATTGTAGTAGCAATGAACCTAAGCTACCTTGACAGTGTTAAACCATAGGGGCTTTTGTTCTAAAAAAAAAGTTCTAAAAATCTAGGATGTAACCCCAGGCAAAACTGCAACCTCTAGAATAAATTTACAACTTGAAAGCTGGACTCCTTTCCAGGGTGCTGATGCAACAGTGCAGTTCTGCTTTGCACTCTTGGAGTGTTGTTTATTAACTGGTTTCACTCTGATACAACTTTTTAATGAATGAGGAATTAACTGCAGAGGTTGCCTGAAACCTACTTGGCTCATTGTAAAGTTGCTACAGAACAAACAAGCAAAAAAAGTCCAGGCTCAAACTTCTGTCCAATATGCAGAAAGAAAGAACACAAAAATAAAAATCAAAATGTAGTTCAATATTTTAGGTTTGAGTCTCTTCTTTCCATTTTATTCACCTTTGGAAATGTTCATCAACGGCTTGCCTAGTAAAAAGTTAAAATGAATGTTTTGCAAATACAAACACAGCCCTCTTCTTTTACCCTTCCCAGCTTTTCCCCTACTTCTATCCTGGGGGGGGGGGGGGGGGGGGGGGGGGGAGGAAAGAAAAAAAAAAAAAAAGACTGGAACATCGGTAACACAGGTAAATAGAATGAAAAATCTTAGCATTGAGATTTAAGGCATACTGCTTTCTAGACAAAGGTTCTGTTTAGAGACAGGCTCTGCTGTGGTTCGACTTGGGGGAGGCTCTAACATAAACTGAACTAGAGTGTCAGGCATTGTAGAACCTCCACAGAAGGAAGCCACAGGAAACCAGATTGTGTAAATTCTGCTGTTTATGGGTTTATATGGTATATTTTCATTTCTCTTCGAGCATCCTAACTTTAATAAAGCATTTAAAACTGATTTTATTGAATTTCATCTTAAAATACTTTGTTCAGTTAGGTAAGTATTAATCTCTTGATGTAGATTGTAGAAATCAAAATGGCAAATCATTTCCACTTGATTTTAAGTACAGAGAACTTGCTTTATATCATAAGCACCAAACTACTTACTGAAATTAGTAGTTCTGTCTTTTTCTTTAACCAGCTTTGCAATGTCTCACTCCAAACTGATTCCACATTTGGAAAAGACCTCTACACCCATTTTATAGCAAGTCCATAATTTCTGAAGTATCTGTTACATTTAATCTACAGCTCTTCTTTGGAAAGTCTGTTGCTATTGCTTTGAGGGCAGTACAGAACTATAAGGAATACACTCTTAAAATATCCTCCTTACCTGTCTACAGGTTGACCATGGTTGGTTTATTTTTATCTGGTTAACATTAATAAAATGTTAACCTTTTCAGCCATATTGCTGTTAGAAGGAATACTCTATTTTGATTAGGAAAAAAACATGTAAGACTTAGACATCAGGATGATACATAACTTTATGCCTACACTGGTTCACATTCAAACTAACAGTTTATATGTGACTTTTTTTCCATGTGGTAGAAGCTTGCAGATTTTTTTGCGACTGCTACCTGAAGGTGGCAGCAAAGTTTTCAGAGGCCCGTTTGTTCTGCTGGCAAAGTTTGCAGAGTGAAATGATTGCTATCAAACTGAATTTCGGTTATTTGAAAAATACACCAGACTTTGTACTTTGACTTCTGGCACTTAAAAGTTTGAAGTGAGCTACAGAACACAACAGGACAACAAGGGAGGATTTTTTCCAATACTATCTTAAATCTGGGTTTTATTTGGATATTGGAGTCTCTGAATGTTCTTTCTGGCTACACAGGTTCTTACATGCTCTGCCATTTAAAAAGCGGCAGCACATATCTGCTTACCTACGGAGGAAAACGGCTGCCTACTAGGTAAGACACACAGGAATTTACGTTCTGGGTATATGTGTTTCTGAGTAATAATGTTATGGGGAAAAATCTCCCTTCTCTATTTCCATCATGAAACTGCCATAACTTTTTGTTCCCTGAAAAATGACTTATTGTAATTTGTCCAAGAGAATTTATCTCAGTACTTAAAAACTAATACTGAATGAGGAATCCTGTCATCATACGTTTGAGGACTACGAATGACAATTATCACATGGGGAGCAATTTTTGCCACCGGGGAGCTGCGCGGCGTAAGTAGAGCGCAGCCTCAGACCGGCTCGTCCTGCCCGCTCCCTCGCTCTCTGCCGACGAGGCCGTTTCCTGCGTTCGGTGCCTAAGCATCAACCCTGCGGTTCTCCGGAGAGCGGGGCAAGGGAGGGGGGGGCTGCCGCGAAGGCATGCGGCCGCAGCGGGCTCCCCCTGCAGCTGAGTGTCTCTGCCGGGCGGGGCCGGCTCGCCGTGCCAGCGCCTCGGGGCCGGTCGCCGCGCTGGCGCGGCACCTCCCGCTCACAAGCGGCGCGGGGCGCGTTCCCGCAGGCCTCGGGGCGGGCCCTGCGGGCCGGGCACCGCCCAGCCCGTTGCCGGGCAACCGTCACCACCTTCCCGAGATGCCCCGGTGACCGTCCCCGCTAGGCTCCCGACCGGAAGTGCCTGCCGCCATCTTGTGCCTCGGCGGCGCGGGGTGGGCAGGCCGCCATGGAGGCAGGTGAGGGGCTGCCACGGTGGAACGGCGCGGCCGGGGTCGGGCGCTGGGTCGGGAAGAGGCCGCCTGCAGTCCAGCCTGGCGGAATGCTGCGGCCGGCTCGGAAGTGGGTGCCTGTGGGGGCGTGCTCTGAGCTCTTCCTCGGAAGAGGGGGCCAGAGGCGAAGTCGTGCTCCTCCCGCGGGGCTGCGCGGTTCTCTCCTTGTGAGGCCGCCCCCGGCACCCGGCCTGCCCTGGTGCTGCACTCCTGGCGCCTGGGAAGGCGTCTGTGGCCCTCATCCTCTCAGACGCCGTGGGAGGAGATAGCCGTAGAACAAAACCACGCTACCCCAAAACTCTAGGATAGCTTTTGCACCTTTTGCCACCGATGCCAGCCTTGGCTTCATGTTGTTTGTCCTTAATTCGGGAGTCTGAGCTGCAAGTCTGGGAGCTCAGGGCCTTCAGTCAAGCCCATCCTGTCCTTGTTTTTTATTCCTATAGAATGCATTGGTTTTCACAGTTATGCATGAGCCCTGGGCTAGTAGCTCTGCCTTGACAGCATTTTAGAAAAATGAACATGTGCTTAGCTGCAGCTTTTTCAGGGGCATATATATCCAGGTGTTACAATCTGTTGGTGGTCACAGCTGGGAATTGAAAGTGAGCCTCGCAGTCCTGTGGATGAGTGATTTCTAGTGATAACAACAGACATCTGAGAACTGAGCTGTCTTCCATCAGTAAGGGTTAGCTATGTGGTCATTATTGTTAAGATTTAAGCATTTTACTTTTTTTCCTATGTTCTCAACTTGCATTGCACAGCTCTTGAATTCTCTGTTCAAAGTCCTTATTTTTTAAGGATGTAGCTGTTTCTCTACAGTGTGGAAGTGCTCAGTGGTACAGGATGGAGTCATCAGAGTTGTCAGGAAAATACTATATCAAGTAGAATTTATCAAATTACTATAACAGAATTTTTATAAGTATTACATAAATAATTACACCTACTTTAACATTTCAAAGTATTCTATTTAGCCCTAGTTGGTGCCAAAGAAATTAAAAGAATTTTGGTCAAGAACTTTGGTCAGTGTGGGCTGTTTTAAACAGATTAAAATCTGACTGTTTAGTAGTTTGTAAAAGATTGTTTTATATGCATAATCACAATGTACATGGATTTTTTCCTATCAGGATTCTCTGAAGCATGTATTCTCAATGAAATATTTAATAGCTTTCAAAATGAGAACAAACATAGGTGATACACTGAAAATAGGCGAGAATAGATCTGTAACAACCAACCTGGATCAAATAACAGTTCATACTAATAACGATGCAGTGACACTCAAAAAGAGACACTTCTTAAAATGAAGATACTTTGGTGGAGTGATTCTAAAAATAAGAAAGTTGATTCCTCATTGCTCTTTTTCTGTATGGTAGGCCCTGCCACATATTGTCATGGGTGTAAATGGAGAAATTACATGGAATTCTTATGATCATTGCTAAGCATGTGAAAACTGGCACTACTGAGCCAGTGATGTGGTATTGGGTTCAAGTGAGTCTGTTCCTCCACATCTTCCAGGAAGGGACTGTTTGGCAGAACTGCAGAATAGTTAACATTCAAAGGATCTCCTGGAGATCATGTAGGCTACTGCATGCCTCAAAGTAGGATCAGGTAGAGCAAATTGCTCAGGGTTTTGTCTAGTCAGGTCTTCAATGTCTCCAGGGATGAAGACTCCACAGCTTTTCTCGGCAAGATATTCATTTATGGATTTAAAAAAAATAAAATCTCAACTTTAAAATGATTCCCCTATATTTCAGTTTGTAGCCATTGCCTCTTGTCTTTTCCCTGGGCATTACTGAGAAGAGTTTGATTCTGTCTTCTTCATTCTCTTATGTCACACATTTATACACATAAGATTCCCCTGAGTCTTTTGTTCCCAAAACTGAACAGTCACAGCTGTCTTTGTCTCCTTGTACATTAGATGCTGTAATCCTTTATCTTTGTGTCGGTTTGTTGGGCTTGCTTCTGTATATCCATATCTTCCTTGTCCTTGGGAGCCCCACAATTGGATGCAGCACTCCAGATAGGGCTTCACTGGTGCTAATTAGAGGGTAAGGATCACCACCCTTTATCTGCTAGCAGTGCTTTTCCTAACGCAGCTCAGGATGCTGTTGAGCTTCTTTGCCACAAAGGTATGTTGCAGGTCATATTTGACTTTGTCTGCCATGACTTCTAGGTCCTTCTCTACAAAACTGTTTTCCAGAAGGTTGGCCCCTCTGCCTGTACCGTCGCATGGGGTTATTCCTCCCTACGTACAGGTCTATGCATTTCTCTTGACTGAACTTCATGACATTCCTGAATGGTAGTGCAACCTTCTGGTGCTTCAGTCACTTCTTTCAATATTGTCATATGCAATCTTGCTGAATGTGCAGTCTGTCGCACTGTTATGTTCAATTAGGATTTTGGTGGGCCATTTGCTGTTCCGTCTTCTTAACATTCCTAAATTTTCGCTGTACAATTAAACCAGGTTCCTTGCTTTTACCTTTTCCTTCACTAAACAAAGGGTCATTGGGCATTCTTCCATTCTTTACATTTTGTCTGTTTAAAAAAAAACAAACACACCCACATATTTATTAATGCAGGCCCAACCCTGATTCATCTATGGAAAAGGCTTTGCCAAATGAGATCATATTTATTATGGGAAGTTACTGCTTCATCTCCTGTTCAAACATGTTATTCCTATTTGTATGACTCAAATTGAGGAATTGACTTTCGAGTCTATCATGTGGGTCCAGTTCTTACTGTTTCTCTCGTATATATCAGACGATACAGGAAATCGACTGCGGTTCCAGCTGGAGTTGGAATTTGTTCAATGTCTGGCAAATCCCAATTATCTTAACTGTAAGTACTTAAATGTCAGGATCCTGAGGAATGAATATTATTTAATGGTGTTAATTATTAAATGGTAATGCTAAATAGTGACCAAAAGGTTAAACAAAGAAAAGTGAACAGATCCTTTTCCAGGATAAAGGTAATCTTTAAATAATTTAATATACCCAAATTTCTGATGGCAGGAGGATGAAGCCTTTAAAATGCAAAATGTATATGTTATTGAAATAAAGTAAAATGCATCTATCTGGTGCAGAAGAGAATAAGTTCAAGCAAAAATAATTTCAAGCTAACACTATTCATTTATCTGAAACCAGAATTTAACTAATGCTAATAATAGTTTCAAGGACTAAACGTAATACCTCTGATTTTCACTGTCTTGTTTCGATGCTAGTCAAAAATTTCTGTTTTAAACAGCTGTTCACATCCTTGTTGCTGTACGAATGGAACATTGTAAGGGAAATGAGATTATCTGCTTATACCTATAATGCTGATGTAAAATATATTATGCCCTTTATTTTGTCTTGAGTTGCAAAAAATTGTTTGGAATTATAAATTTATTGCATAAGTGTCTGCTCTGCATAGTTTTGTGAATACATATTCTTCAAATTTGGCAGATTTTTTCATACCTCTATAGCTGAAAATTCCTTGTTTGTCATTTTATTTCAGTTCTTGCACAAAGGGGCTACTTCAAAGACAAAGCTTTTGTAAATTATCTTAAATATTTACTATACTGGAAAGAACCTGAATATGCAAAATATCTGAAGTAAGTATTAAAATCACTTACGTTTCTGCATTTTAATGATTTGATACTTAACCTTCTATTATGCGCTGTGTGGCAGCATCTCAAAAAATGATTTTTCCCTGCAACCAAGACCTGCACTGTATTTATGTGTAACATAAACTTTCCTGTTTCCAATAGCCCGGGTCTAACAGGAACAGACAAAATTATAGAACTTGTTGTTCGTAAGTTGTGCATGGTACCTATGTTTTGCAGCCTTTATCTCTACCTTACATATGCTTAAAATAAAACTGTTTAGCATTATGGGAATAAACTACTTCATTCTAACATGTAGTTAGTGGGCTAACTTGATTTTTGCCTTGTTGATGCCTATATGAAGGATGATTTTGTGTTTTTTTGTTAGCGTTGAAACTCTTCCACATTTTGGAAAAAGTTTTTGTCTGTGTATTTCAAATGAGCCCTGGAAATAGACATTCTAGTTCATGTGTTTAATGAAACCTAACCATTAGAAACGTTACTCTAGGCAAGTACATATATGCGCTTATAACAGTCCTTGTTTCTTAGCCTTATAGTGAAGGTATTAAGTTGCGGTGCATAGAACATGGACAGTCTTAAGTGGTTCGATACTTGAGTAAAACACAAATAAAAGTAAAATAATTAAGTCAAGAGTTACTAGAGACTCCAGTTTTAGTGTCACTTGTAAAAATTTGTATTAAAGTATGTGGTTTTTTTTAAATGCAGGTATCCTCAGTGTTTGCATATGTTAGAGCTGCTCCAATATGAACACTTTCGCAAAGAACTGGTAAATGCTCAGTGTGCTAAGTTTATAGATGAGCAACAGATTCTTCACTGGCAACACTATTCACGGAAGAGAATGCGCCTCCAGCAGGCATTGGCAGAGCAGCAGCAACAAAACAATACCTCTGTAAAATGAAAAATGCTTGGAAGAGTGATGATAAGGTGTACTTCACGTATTTACAGGAGAGGAATTAACTGTTTTGTAGGTTTGGCTGTGTGTGTATTTGTCAAATGACTTATTTTTGTCGTTCACCCACTGTACTGACCTTTTAAAGATAGAAGACTGACATATCTACTTATGCAATTTATTTTGAACCATGGAAAATCTTGAAAATGCATTACTTTAGGTATTTGTTCCTATGGATTTTGTAAACAAAACATAGTTTTTGAGTGCACTAACATGTACGTATCCTAACAAAAAGTGTAGTTCAGCAGTTTCTCCTTAGTAGGCATGTTCCCTGGAAAACAATGTGTCTTGAAGTTTGGCTAAGAGCTCCCTCATGTACCCCTTTCTACAACTGCAGGATGAGCAAATTTGAAGTAATTGCGATTGCTGCACAAAATTTAACTTGTAGATTTTTGCCTTGAAACATGAGATGAGTTACTATTTGTTATTTTTGTTTACCTGGTAGTCATTATATCTGGGGTTCTTAGAGGGCTTCCGTTGCAGTGCTTTTTAGATCCCAAAATTGAAGTGTGAAGAAACAAGAGCTGCAAGATTAGAGCAGAGATAAGTGATAAACTTTGTGAATACCCAAAAAGGAAATAGGCTGTAGCTGCATCTATTCCGCTAAAGTCAGCTTACTTTAATCTTGGTTTTCTTCCAGTGACTTTTTTCTACAGTATGGGTACTGAAAACCATGTGTTACAAAAAAAAAAAAAAAAAAAAAAGGTTTAAATGCACAATTGGAGAAGCATTTGTCATTTATTCTTGTATAGTTTTTTTTGTAAGAATGCAGATTGCGGCAGATGCCATGTGTTTAATTTTCTGATTTAGATTGTGTTCATGCTGTATTCATGTTATTGTGTTCAGGTAGGAGGATGTACTGTGACATGATCAGAACCAGAGTGGTAGCCTTTAGCTTAGGCTGAACAGATAAACTATTAACCATCTTTAGCTGCATTAAATCAGATTTAGGAAGAAAAAACATTTTTTGTTTCTCCTGCCCTCCCTCTCCCCCCCGTACACACTCACTATTAAAAGTATAACCTGGCAATTAAGTCTCACTCTTCAGTAAACGTAGGCCGTTCTTTTGGTTTATAACATGAGCTCAGCTCATTTGAAAAGAGACAGCTTGCAAATTCAAGTTTATTTCAACAAGAAAGTAAAGATACAATTTTTTGTTGCAAGACTTTAGTGGAAGATTTGAACTTAAAATATTTAGAACATTTGCCTCAACTAATTGGAATTAATTAACCATGATTGGTGCGGTGGGGGGACAGGACAGGAGGGGACAATAGGTAAGGATTCCTTGAAAGGACAACGAAAATAATGAGATGAACATCTTTGTAAATGATTGGCTACTGGAGGATTTAGTCTTCAGTAAACAACATACGCACAAGCTCTGCTTTAAAACATTCTTCTTCAACCAGCTTCTGAGGCTGAAAAAGAAAGTTATGATATTTTATGAGCAGTTAAAAATCTGTTCTAGACTAGAGCTATTTGCACATAATACTAGCCGTACTACAGCAATTGTTTTTTGCTACATGGCAAGTGTGAGCTGGGATGGAGGACAGAGTGAGCAATGTAAGGATAATTGAAAATGCTTGAGGGTTTTCTGGTCTGGGAAGAGTCATTCTTGAGAAGGTAATTAAGTTAAAGAATGTGTACAAGTTAATACTTGGTCTGACGTGTTTAATGCCCTCAACTATAAAGCAAAGGAGTTTACAGGAGTGAGACCTGTAGTGTATTTCAATGAAAAGTACACTATATACGATCCTGTTCCACTCCCACAATGCAGCATTTAGATTTCTTAAAATTTGAGGAGCCATGTATCAGGAAGCTAACACCACATTGCTAAGAACTTAGCCTACCCCTAAACCACTATGTGCTAAGTGTATATATTTTCTTTATTACAGAGAATATACTACAAAAAGCAGATTGATTCTCTCTCAAGGAACTATTAGAGCTAGGAAGAGTGCATGGATAGGAGCCAAAGAGATGTTCCTAACTGTCTGTTTGCTTAAAACGAGAGAGGGTATCAGAAAACATGGACAGCAAACTCATTTATAGCCATAAGCCCCTGCCAGTTTCTCAGTTGGATGCATGTAGATCCATATGATAAAATATATCACTTACTGTTCCATATTTAAGTAGCGTAGGCACTCCTGTTAGTTTCAGATTCTTCCTGAATTCATTGTTAGGATCTTTCCAGCTGTTCAGGAACATGGTAGTTAAACACAACTTGTAAAAATGTGTTAAAAATGCAGTTTGAAATTAATCTGTTAAAATTACTTCAAAAGAACGATTGAAGATTTTTACAGAATCACAGAATTTCTAGGTTGGAAGAGACCTCAAGATCATCGAGTCCAACCTCCCACCTCTCCAGCTTGCTCTTTAGAACAAGCATGCAGATAGTTACTCCATGGATGGTGTAGACCTCCACACTCACAAAAGGACAGTCAGTCATTAGTTTCAACAGGTTAGTTAACCTCTAGTCTAGGAACAGTATGTAGTGGGTTTACGTGGCAAAGTAATACCAGTTGTTGACATTAAAACAGTTACTTACTAGGCTCTGTCTCCTACTAGGCAGTAGATGAACACAGACTCATCAGGCATGTTATGAAGTTCCTTCCTCACAACTGGTTCAGCTAGAGAGTAATTTTTAAATGTTCATAGTTAATAGTGTGCTATAGAACCACATACATCTAGTACAACCAACAAAGTTGCTAATAAACACTTTGGTTCAGGCAGAGATGTGTATTTAGTTTCATCTGGTTATCCACCAGCTTTGCAGAACTTAGATGTTCAACAATACAGGGAATGGCCTTTGCAAGAATGCCAATTTTGACTTTAACAAGCTAGACAATTAATTAGTTTCTTCACGGGATAAGAGCCCAGCAGAAGAGCAGTAAGTGGTTATATGTAATCTGGCATATATGATCCATAAAGTTCATTGTAATGCATTCTGAGAAGCTGCCTTCACATTCTACTGCTAGGTACTGGTAAGTCATCTCTGCCTTTTGATATGTGAAGCAGAAGTGAATTAACTGATCGTAAGATTCACAACAAATTGTTTGCTAAGACAGATAAAAAGGTATCCTGCATACTAGCCTCTGCTCAACGGTGTGTAACGTTACGCACTATTCTGTGGGATGGCTGGCAAAACCGAGACCAGCACAGGCAGCTTGTTTCTGAAGCAGCAGCTTTGGCCATCCCCCAGTCACGCCGGCCTCCAGTACCAGTTGGGTTCACCATGGTGTTATCTGCAGCTAGAGCTTGGGACCCGAACCCCTCCCAGCTACCTCGCGTATGGCAGGATGTTGACTCGGGATGTCTGAACGCCTCGGCAGCTCCGCACCGGGACCTGCTGGGCGCTCCCGCACGTGCACCCCAGGAAGGGCAGCCAGGGCCACTCCAGCCCCTTCAGACAATCCGGAGCGACCGCGAGTGCCTGCGGGCAGGTGCATCCCGGCTGGCACCAGCCCCGCGAGGGCTGAGGGGAGGAGGCCACCCCCGGCGCCACGCCCGCGCTGCCACGGCTCCCGGGGGCCGCGGGGTGCCCGCCCGGCCTCACCTGTCACACAGTCCGGGCACCAGCTCCTGCCATCGACATCTTTGTCGCCGCAGAAGAGTGCGAAGATGGGCCGGCCGTGGTAGCGCTGCGCTGTCTGCACGAACTCGCTGTACCCGCGGACCTGCCTTTCCTCCCAGCCCATGGCGCCTGCGGGACGCTGCAGCTGCGAGCGGCCGAGGGCGGGGCCCGCCCCGGACGCCGTAGTGCCGCGCCGCCTCCCGACGGCCTCTGCGGCGGCGGTTGCTGGGAGCGAGTTTGAACCGCGGCCCCCGTAGGCCGGGGCCTGGGCTCAGCCGAGGCGGACGGGGCGTCGCGGGGCTTCCTACCGGTGCTGGTCTCGCCCGCCCGCTTCGCGGCGTGCCGTGAGGTGCAGTGGAGGGAGCGGGCCGTTGCAGGCCGTGTCTGGCGGGATGGGGCGCGGGGGCGGCTGGGGCAGCTCGCCGCGTTCCGCCACTCGTCCCTGGGCGGCGGGAGGGAGGTCGCGTGCTCCGCGCCGCGGGGAGCTCTCTTCGTGCTCACGCGTCTTGACCCAAACCTCCGGGTGGGCGCGGTCACACCAGCGTCGGGGCTCTCGAGTTGCGCGAAAACAGGAAGGAAATACGCGGTCTGGGTTAAGGAGCAGAGACGAAGTCCCTAATTCAGTCGCTAAAGAAAGAAGCAACAAAGCAACAGCGTTATGCTGTTATGCTCTGTCCTAACTGAAACCAGGACACTCCTCTTCGTTTTTCAATTCTCGAAGTCAAGTGAAAGAGAAAATTTTCTGATAGTCTCTGCGCATTACTTCTATTTTGAATCCTTTGTGAGTATGCCCTTGATCAATGTTTGTTTGACACAAATGTATGGGCCATGCTGTCATGACCACTGCCTTAGTCTATCCTGCTGGTTAGTTTTCATACCTTTTCAGTACAATATTTCCTTTTAGGGTAAGTAATAGTCATAAACGTTCTGCAGTGTTCTTATGAATCATAGTGTGAGCATCAGAGCCTGTAAAGGTGCTCCTCAGCCCTCCCTGGGGTGTGTAAAGAAGGATATAAACTGTAAGTTTCCTGTTAAACAGTAGGAATATTCTTCCCGTTCTGTGTACCACCTGTATAAACGCACATGATATATTTACTATTTCTTTGTGTCTCCTCAGATTGGTTCTCTGTTATTCACATCACACCCGGGATTCCCTTTGAGAAGCAGAAATAACATATAATTTGTCTCTAATTACAGTTATCTTCATAACTGTAATTGTAAGCAGAAAAATAAATAAATAATTCAGTTTTCAGCATCAAGTCAATGTGATGGGACCAAGCAAGCCATCTTTGTCTGGTGCTCCATTTGCATCCGCTACCCAGCTGTACAGGAATGAAGGAAAGACTTTACAAACCCAGGTATTGTTTAACTTTTGCAGAAATGCTGAACTGCTTTTCATTTGTGATCATTACAAAAAAGATAATAATGACACACTTCCTGAGACAGGAGCGACTGTCAAATCTTCACACTTGCTTTCATGATGCTGTTGTACATGATCGTGACACTTTTCTTCTGTATAGAACAGAAATTATGCCTTTAAATAATATTTACCTGCCTTAGCCTTTACTTTACCACATGGTAACAGAACCTAGAAACTTTATTCTGTTACTGTAGTTTAGTTTTCCATTTCTTCTTCTCCATACATCTCCTTCATAATTTACAAGCTTAATAATGGCTGACTTAAATCAGTATGATATAATAAGAGCAATTTATATTATTAATTTTAATTGTTATAACATTAATTTTATTGTCAGAACTCTTTAAAATCTTTATAATGCATTGTCCATTACCCAGTCATTTTGGAGCAGACTTTTCATTGTGGCTGCCCATACTAGGGTGCAGATAAGTACATAATGTTATTTACAAGATCCATGTGCTTAATTCAAAATAATTTTAAACACTGGCATTTATCTGAATGGAGGAGCTCCTTTCATGTGTCAAAGTACCATCATGACAGAATGCATTCTAATATGAATGAAGATTTGTTTTCCTTACTGTTGTATACTAGAGATGCATCACCCATATAGAGTGTTCTCTATAACATCAGTTTCTTTTTATGCTTTGCAACAGCTCCAGTTTAACAGAAGTGTTCCTGCAGTTCCAGAGAACTTGGCTCTCAGATTCTCTAACCCCTGTCCAATTATAATAGAAAAACTGAAGCCATCCAATGATCAGAGAAATCTATCTGGAAGCGACAACTCCAGCATCAAAAACTCTGGCAAGTTTTCAATAATATCTGAAGAGAGACTGAAACTGGCCATTCAGCTAGCCAAAAGGGACATAAAACGAAAACATCTTGAAGAGCAAGTGAAACAGAAAGTAGCAGGAGATGCTGTCAATAAATTATTGTTGACTCGGAAGTCGCAGCAGCAGCAGAATAAAGTATTTGAAAGTCCAGAAAAGAAAAATGTGCTGAAGTCTCAAAATGAGTTGAAATATCAAGGGAAACTTGGTCAGCCTTCCAGTGTGGAGACTACCACTTCTGGTGCAAAAGTTTATCTCTACACACCAAGTGAGGGAAAGCTAACACCAGCTGTTCTGGGCTCTTTACCCACTCATAACATGAGACCAGACCCCAAACCAAATGTTAACAAAAAAGAAGATAAAAGTAGGCAGGAAATCCAACGGCTACAAAAGGAATTGAGAAGTTGTATCCAGAAAATAGAAGAACTGATTAAAAAAGGTGTGAGACTGAACAGTAATTATTTTATATAAATATATGATAGTTGGTTAATATGTTCTTTCTCTTTTTTTTCATTTGATTGTTTATTGGCTTGGATTATAATCTGTGTTTAATTTGGAATTTTTGAGATACGCTTTAAATAGAAAAAAGCTAGAATGGCTAGCCAGCTTAGGCAATAATAAGGTTTAATGTATTTGAGTGTTTTAGTGAGTTCCAGTCCAACCTGCAATGACAGTATAGGCTATTTAATAAGTTGGGTGAAAGATATTGGTATAGATCTATTGGCTAGATCTTCAGACTGCAAAAAAAAGTATCATAATTAACTGCGTCCTGAGCAGCGATAAGAAATGGGCCAACAGTTGATAACGTCATTTCACAAGTCTGACTCACCTAATTTATAACTGTGCAGTATCATGATTAGCGTCCTTTCTGACGCTGTGTTGTAGGGTAACCCCAGTTAGCAGCAAAACACTACACAGTCATTTATGCTCATTCCCTCCTCCAGCAGGATAGGGGAGAGAACTGGAGGAGCAAAAGTAAGAAAATGTATCCATTGAGGTAAAGGTAATTTAGTAAGTGAAGGAAAAATGAAGAAGAAAAGGAAAAAAAAAAGTTTCCACCAAAACAGTTTTTTTGTTTGTTTGTTTTAATTGCTGAGCATGACATTATATGGCACGGAATATCCCCTTTGGTCAGTTTGGTTCAGCTGTTCCAGCTGTGTCCCCTCCAAACTTCTCACACTCAGTTTAATAACTTGTGGTCAGAATTGGAAAAAAGAGAAAGCTTTGGCACTGCTAGCGTTCCTCAGCAACAGCCAAAACACTGTTGTATTATCAGCACTGTTTTAGTCAATCCAAAACAGCACCGTACATGCTCCTAAGAAGAAAACTAACTGCATCCCACCCAGACTCTACTACACATTGTATTGGTCCCTTTATAATAAACTATCTTGTGGTTTAAACATTCCTAACTATGAGTGTTATACCTGCAAGTTTGTCATAAGATTAAGGAGTCATGAGTTATTTTCTAAACTATATCTGATAAGCTATATTGTATGAGAATATTTAGTCAAATGCTAAGTAGATATATGATGTAGCGTTAAAGTAACTAGCTTGCGTTACTGCTCAGGGGAGCCCTGCATGAAAGAGGCTTATTGCTAAGCTATGCTCATTCATTTGGCTTAAACAGGGTTTTCACAGGTTAAATTAAGATATACAACTTTGCATTTCATGCTTTTTAGAGAGAGATGAAGAAATTTTAGATCGTGATGAAGAGCAACAGGTTTGCATTCGACAGAAACAAGCTTCACGGTCAACTCGTATGCTGTATGTACTCCAACAACAGGTACAACTGGCATTTCAAATTGGGATGTTTATTATGATGAATTTGACAGAAATGAACTGAAACAAGATAACTTGATCAGGATATGTCTGAATTTCCATGGCATTCTAGTTTGGATCTGAAATGGTGACTAATTTCTCGTGACAGGTTAGAGATATGAGCTATTGGAAAATACGGGCTTTAACTCAAATGTTACAGTGAAGATTTATTGTTCATTTATAGACATAGAGCTAATTCTAACTGACTTTTCCTACTCCCCCTCCTTTCTTGATAAACAGGTAAAAGAAATTCAGGATGATTTAGAGAAACTGAGTCCTCATGAAATCAAACACACTAAAAAGGTAAGATGAAATTATCCTTTAGGCTGTCAGTCACTCACTGACAGAAAGCTTCTTAGTTAATTCATTTTGTCTAAGGTACATCTGAATTCTCTCTAGAAGGAAGATTTTCCTTGTGCTTGGCACCTTTCATCCTATTCATAGAGATATGTCTCACTTGGTTTCATGCTGCCTATGCTGCTTCCCTCTCCTCCTCAGTTCTTGCAGGCCTGCAGTAGACAGTAGAGGAGAAGGTTGTAGGTGTTGTGCTTTAATATTGCTTCTGATTCCTCCTTCATTCTGTTTCCTTCTCTGAGTAACACCGTGTTCTACTCCTGACTATTATTTTTGACTTCCTGTTCATGTTACACATTGCTATCAGCCATCTTTTCTGATTTTCTTGCCTATCCATTATCTTTCAGAAAGATAGTGCTGCGAACATTCCTACTGTTTGGCGAGTATTGTCTCATTGTTCTCTCATGCTTTTCCATCACCTGTATTTTTTTCACTAATATAAATTCTGGGGGAGGTAGAATGTTCTACAATTGTGCTGTTGTACATTGGGGCCAAGCCTATGACTCTATAGGCATGGAATAGTAGAAACATCACAAGTGTTACAACCATGCTATTTTAGCTGACACTAGCATGATTCTTGATACATGGATTGCTGTGTAGTACCTTTAGTAGGTTGTATAAATGCCTGTTTTGTTCTGTTTCAAAAATGGCCTCATCTACATAAGAATTATCCCAAGTCTTGAGTATTTGTATGTCCGTATTCATAGAAATTATAGCTATTAAAGCATTTATTTTTCATTTTTTCAGTCTCAAGCAGTATCCAGATTGGCAGCAGCACACAGAGGAGCTATACGAGCTTTGCAGGCATTTGCCAATCAGTTTAATGATCAAACAGAGCAAATTATTCCTACCCACTACAAGGAATTGGGCAGTCTCATTCGACAGCTGTCTCTTTGTTCTGCCAAACTAGAAGTGGATTCTTCAGTTTCTGACATTATCATAGATATTTTGCTGCAAATTGAGGTAGGAATAAGCATTTTGTTTCTGCTAAGGAAGAAGAGAAATAGTGAAATAAGCTATATCGTGTTGTCATGAAATTGCAGAATATCTATCTATCTATCTATCTATATATTTAAGGCCATTTTCCTAACATATTAGCATGTTGCTAATGTTCATAAAATAATGGTGGTCTAAATGAAGTTGCATCCTACTCACGGAAGCTACCTGCGGTAGTTAATGTTGATGCGTTTCCCATCTTTATTGGCAGTCCTGGTAGAATGAAAACTGATAGCAACAGTGGTAACAGAACATCAATTTCTGATTCATTTCCCAATTTCAGGATTGAAAGAATTGCATTTGATGTATTGGTGTACATTACGTGTCGATTGTTTTGCAATGCATGCTTTAGTCATCAGGATTAGTAGAGCCTCTGCCTCATACAGTCATGGCTGCAGAATTACCTAGGCAGAAGATAAAATTGTAGCTACAAGAGATATTGAAGCTATGTGCCATTCAAATGACTTTTGGTGATATCTAATGTTTTAAAACATGTTGTTATAAAAGTTCTGATTCACATTTCCTGATGCAGTTTCTAACTACCAGTTCTTTTTTTTTAAGAACCTACATAATTGGAACTATTATGAAACCAGTATTCAATTCATTTGAATAAAAATAGCTGATACAATAGCCACAAGATATTTTATTTAACTTAAAATATTGTTCTAACTGTAAGAGCTGTGTTATTTTTGTTTTGAACTGCTTATTAGCACATTAACAGCGAGTGAAAATTGCCTTGGAAAAGGAAGGGAGGTAGAATTAAGATTAGACTTGTCATTGGAAAAAGTGTTTGTCTGTCTTATCCTAGTCATGTGGGTGTTCTTACTATCTGTAGGCTTTTGTGTCCATTTATTTTTGAATATGCTGTAAAGAGATAATTTGCTGGAGTTTTCTGTAAATAAAAAAAAAAGCATACCTTTTCCACGTTACACAAAGATGCTTCTGCATGATCAAGCTATCAAGTATAGTCACTGCAAAAAAAAACAACTAACACCAACAAGAAAAAACAAACAAACAAACAAAAACAAAGCCACACCAAAAAGTTCCAATTATTTAGATTCTCTTTAATTTGCTTCTCATCATTCTTAATTATCTCATAGGGTTTACTGAGAGAGTAATTAAAATTATAAATATTTCATGCAGGATCTGGATTCATTGCTGGAAAAGAAACAAGCAGCCAAAAAATCAAAGAAATGTCTTACAGCCTCTCAGCACAAATCTGCAGTGAACACTGAGACATCTCCAGACAGAAAGCAGCTGACATCTCCAAAAGGAGAAAAAAAGTCTCTCATCCTAAAGGAAAAACATGGACAAGAACCTAGAAAATTTCCAGCTGCAAGAGGTCTCTTGATTGGCTTATATTTTATTTATAAATACACTTTATCAGTTAACTTACCATCTGGAGTTCAATTATGTAGTATGTTACATACTGCTGGACAGACGTGTGTAACAGCCCTTATGTTGTCATCAGATACATACAGCCTTGGTAGACATTTTTTTCAGCAGTTTCTATGAGACGATGGGCCTGCAGGTTTATATTCCTCTTTCTAATTATATTGTCTTCATATTCTTATTATGTCCATTTCTTTTACAGTGGGCTATGCTTGAATTGCTTTTCTTCAGTGACAGTTTAGAAGTTAACCTTAATGGTGCATAAAGAACATATCCAAATACCTATGTGGAAAAGACTATAAATACATTCTTTTGAAATGCAGCATCATTGACTGTTAGCAAGTCTCCAACAAAACTATCATTGTTTATAGGACTTTTAACAATTAATAGCATACTGAAGCTTTGGCTCAGAGTTTCATTAGCTTGTGCAGTTTCTCTACCTTTGAGGAGTTTTGAGAGGCATGGTTTTATTTTGTTCTTGACAATGCATTCATCCCTTCTGCACTTTCAGTACCTTGAGATACATTAATAGTTGTCTTTGTTTTTCACTGCTAGATGGCTGTGCAACCTTTGAAAATTGGTTTCCTTTATTGTTCATTTACCTCATTTATGATATTAAATGAGCTTTATTCTTTCTCACCACCTTTTGAAATAAGGTTACTAACTGATGTATTTTGTCACCTCATGAAAACCATTTTAGATTACTACGTTATTACATAACCTCTGTAATTGACCTTATGTGATATGGTTTAGTGGAGGACTTGTTAGTGTTAGGTCAGAGATTGGACTAGGTGATCTTGGATGTCTCTTCCAACCTAGATGATTCTGTGATTATTCTTATATGGGGTATCTTTCAAATACATGATGCTGCTTTTTCCTAGAAGAGTAAAGTTAAGGGGGAGAAGACTACTACGACGTGAATTCTTTTTGGCAGTCCAGAGAGAGAGTATATTGACAAGCAGTTTTTGGTTTTCATGTATCTTGTGGCCAAAAATACATTTAAAAAATAATAATAATAATTGCCTAGACCTTATATAGCAATGACTGTTCAAAGGCTTTCAAATGATTGCATGTATGTGTATGTATATAGAGAATGTGTGTATATTTTCACGTATAGATAGATATACACACATACAAAGCAAAATTTCCTGTTCAACAACACAGTGTAATAAGCCAGTTTACTTAATAGTTGGCAGGAAATACAAGTGTTGTTTTTTGTTTGTTTGTTTTGTTTTGTTTTTGTTTTTAATTTTGATTTTTTTGAATTATAGTAAAGCTTTGAATTTTGTGATTAGGTATACCTAGCACAACAGAAATGTCAAATGTAGCCATAAACATGATTCTTGCCCCTTTGAATTTACAGTTGAAAGTTTCTTTTTATTTTTGATACAGATAAGCATCAACGTGTTACAAATATTTCAGCAGTTCAGAAGGTGAACAGTCGTGCTCATATATTGTACAATAAATTCCAAAAAGAAAATGATCTACCTACTCCAGAGAGAAATGCCATTTTAAAGGGAAGTATAGATTCACCGTTGAGATCTAGAGCTGTAAAAAAGGATCTTATTCTTGAAAGTGGCCCTTTGAAAAAGAAAGACGTGATATTACCAGCAAAATCACAGGTATGGAAGTGATAAAAGAATTTTATGCTTTCTTCAACTTGTCCCCTGGGATTTGTTATTTATTGTAAGGCACAGTCAAGCTTTGTACTTCCTTATTTTTTTAAAATTCTGAGCTCAGAGACATAGGGGGATAAATTCAGTCATTTGCCTGTATTATTTCTGGTGGTTTTATTTTATCAAATGTTACTTGAAAGTAATGTTATTGCTCATTAAAAATGCACTGTATAACTAGGAACAATGAGTAACAGAATGAACAAGGAAAAATATTTGCCCAAAACTAGTTTCATTTTTGAAATTAACATGGTTATTTTTCAACTCGGAATTAAAGATGAAGTATTTTGCCATTATTGGTCATTCTCTGATGCCTTCTGTGGTAGTGTTGTGCTAACATTTGGAGGATATAATTTAGGCAGATTTTCTTCATTGATTATAGAAATTATAAAACTATGTAAGACAAATTCTGGTTTCTGATAAATCCTTCATCCAGTCAGCAGGAGGCTTCTGTGTTGCAAACAAATTAGTTGTTTAAAAACTATTTTCAAGTGCTAAATTTTGTGAATAGTTCATTTTTTGTATGTTTTTTTTCTTCCTCTAAATACCACCTTCAGCTTGAAAAATCAGTTCTGGTATTAGTAACATGGATTTATGCATATATATCTGTTTTACTGCTTGCTATATCAGTGAGAACTGTGAGCAGGAAGACTAAACATTTCAATAATTCATACTGAAGGGACTAGTCTGAATGTCTTTGCCACAAATGCAGATATGGCAATATTAGAGTTTTATTGCTGAGAGGAATGTTACCTTGGAAATCTGTTTGGATTGATTCAGAGTTAACCTAGAGTCTAATTCTGTAGACTTCTTCATAAGCTTTTCCCCATGAAAAACATCAGTGGAGGAATTAGAGCTGCTTGCAAAAGTTGTATTTGCAGAATTAAGCTCATTCTGTTTGGGCACAGTTGTATTTCCCTTTAAATCAGTTGTAAAACCTCCACATATGTTAACTATGCAATAAAGCCAGCATACCTGACTTCAAGACACATTGTGAAGCAGAATACAAAATACTTCCAAAAGTGAACAACAGAAGATGCATGTTTTTAATATAATTGTGTTAATTTTAAGGGAATGCTTAAACCTCTAAAACCAAGGCAGGTAAAGCCTCAAGGAAAGCATGCCCAATTTCAAGAGACAACTATAGCTTTTCAGCTAAAAGAGAATAAACGACTTGTTAAGAAGAGCAGAATACCCTGGGTGCCTCCAAACCCTACATCTCCACTGGCTTCACCAAAACGGTATGTTCACAGTCTAGCGTTTACCTTACTTTTCTGTGGAAATATTGCTGTATGTGTACCAGTAAATAGGATAGATTGGGTCTGGCTCTCAGACCATGAAGGCAAGTGGCACAGTATATCTCACAACCAGATAGTTGTATTCTTTTCTCACTCAGCATAAAGTGGCCTTATTCATACCGCCTGGGAAAAGCCATTGCCTCATGCTTCTTCCTGGATTATGTCCCAGTATTGTCTGGGAGTCACAGGCTAAAACTGTGCAGGCAACTGTGCTGTGCACTGAGTGTACATAGCATGCAGAATGGATGTTCATATGCCACGTTGGTGCTTGTGTTCTGGCTCTGCTTAGGTCAGTTCTCCTCTAAAAATATGTTGTTATGCTGTTTGTATCTGTTGGTCCTGCCATAATGGTTTTCAAGCTCATAAGCTAATTTCAATTCAAACCAGCGGAGGTAAAAGTAACAGCAATATGTTCCTTAAAGTGTCATGAAATTAATTATTAATCTAAATGAATAGTTCCTAGTAGTGCCTTCTGTGTGGGGAGTAATGTGATCATATCAAAATGTGTTACTAATCAGAGAATATATATGTAGCCTGTAAGCCTTTTGTAAATGGCACCACTACAAGAATGTTTTTAGGGGCTTTATTTTTGTTTTAGGCATGTCTCTGATCTGTAGTACATCAGACTTACTAATTCTGCTGTCAGAAAAGTAAGCATTTCTGATGTGCACATTTAATATTATTTGTAGTAATGTGTTCAGGGTTATTTCACTGTGGAAAAATGCTCAGGGATAAATGCTAAAAGAATTAGATCGGGGAAGAATCTCAATCAACATTGTCTGAACGTGTCTTTTAAAAGTGATCTTTTTTATTGGATGGAGTTATCTGAAATAATAATTATTATTGAACTATTAGTGAAAGGCTGTTCCAATTAATTCTTATATGCTGGAGGGAAGTCTCCTCATAGTACTGTTTGTTATCATTTGCCCTCTTCCTTCTAAGATCTTTTAAGAAATAAAAACAGACAATGTGGTAATGAAATAATTAAAACACCAGGAAATAGCTAGATCCTACATCCTTCTGTCAAGACTTCTTAGGAAGATCGCTTGCAGGATTAGGGAAGAAATTCAGTGTGAATGTTACCAAACATATCATATTGACCTCCTCTTTATGTTTCCACCATTGCATTTACATGGGCTTAGTTTCATGCCTCTAATTCAGCTAATTAAGATCAGAAGAGTTACCCATTGAGAGCTTAAATATGGTCATAAAAGGACATAATTTGAGCAAAGGTTAGTACAACAATTATGTTTGCTATGAAAATAGTATTTTGTGCCATTACCGTTTTCCCACTATTGACAGTGTTCCCAGGATATCCAGGACTACAAGTTCCAAGAAGCTCATTCATAAGCATTCAGCTTTGCAGAAAGGGAAGACAGAAGAAAGAAGACTAGGGCTCATGGAAAAAGAAGCTCTCAGGTTGGCATGAATATTCCAATTGGAAACACTAAATATTTTTTCTGAGTGTTCCGTGTTTTTTTTTTTTTTTTTTCTTGTTTGGACCTTGTTTGATTCTGAGGGTAAATAGCCAGTGTTTTGTGTAGTTAGGCAAGGGTTGAATCAAGGCCAGGCTAGTGAAGGCTAACCTGAGTTGCAGATGATTAAGTTATTTGATGTCCCTTCATGTGGAACTATGAAGTCCCCTTAGTTCAATGAGATAGAATGAAGGTTCTAACTGACCTCAGCAAAGGAGAAAGGGAAAAAATAAAAAAGTTAAGGTAATGACTTGCTTTGAAGAGTTAATAAATGGTATCAGATCTGATACGGCTTTCCTCTAATTCCCCCTACTAATATTAAAAACTTCCAGTCTTCCCACTTACCGAAAAACTGGATCAATGTGTTTGTTTGTTTGTTTTTTAATATTTTAAAATTATTATTTTCATACCAAGTTTCAGAATGACATCGTCATTTAGTTTTTTGTTTTTGTCTTTTGTGTGTGTGTGTGTGCAGGTCACAAGGTGCTTCTCCAACCCAGTATGTAGACAAAGTTGAGAAAGCAGTACAGAAACACCTAGAACCCCTGTTGGATAGGGCACAGGTAGTAAGTACATTGATGCTCATGGCAGTATTTGAAGGATACATGTGTAAAGGGACAATACAAAATTTCTTTTCAACAGTGCTAGTAAGCAGTTGGGGGAGAAACATCTAAAATTATTTAGTAAGTTAAATCTGATGTGACCTTGAATGCATGAAGTTGGTGGAGGGGGAAAAAATGTTTTCATATAAAATAGTACAGGTACATGAATACTGATGTCATAGCATGGCTAATTGGTAAAATTGTACACAACTGAAACCTACAGCTTTGGCCTAGGTTTACCTGCTATGTATTTCTCTATATGTACTCATTACTTCCTGGAGCTGCTGTGGGACTTTTCCTATATGTTCAGTTAAATGTGTGTGTACTGTTTTGTAAGTGAGGGTTTTCACATTACTTTCTTGAATCCTGGGTGATTTCTGAACCTGTGATGTCCCAGTTTAGGAATGAAGTTATGTAGCAAGCTTTATCAATATTCAATGATTTTATTGTTAGGAACATACCAAGTTGTCTTTATTAATTTGGCTTATTGTGTGAGTGGGGAAAAAAAATACAGGAAATTATTTGGATTTTCAATTTAAAAAAAAAAAAGTTGAAATGACATTTAGGTTATTACCATGAGCTGCTACAAGAGATGTTTGACATACAAATATTCTTTTTTCCTGAATCTCTCTCTTTCTCTCTTTCTCTTAGCTGTGTGATTTTTGCACCTTTTTTTTTTTTTTTTATCAGGTTGCAGCAAATGCAGATATCCTGAGTGAGAAGGTATTGGATGATCTTTTAGAAGATACTGCTCAAGAACTCTGGAATACGGAGCAGCAGCAGAAGCTCCAGGCTGAGGAGTTCATGGTTGACAATCCTAGTCTAGAGACAATGTTGCAAAGAATGGAAGAAATTGAAGTAAGTTTTTATCTCTTGGTTGGTCTCAATAGTGCCAATTTCTTGTTTATTGACCATAAATTATAATATCAGTAAGTATCTACATTCCTAAATTAAGTAAGATCTGACTAGATCTGTGTATGAAATGGAAGACTTGAAAGAAGTTTCCACTTAGGCAAAAAATTTAGAAGGATGTTTGGCCTAATGGTCTTATTGCTAGCTTTAGAGTTGGTAGACCTGAGTTTGATTACAACCACAAAGTTCTTGTGGCTTAGATCGTCATATGTGAACAGAAGAATCAGAATCAGTATGGTGATAATGTAGTTGATTGTCTCACAAGTTGGACAGTGAACATCAGTGACTTTTTTTTTTTTTTTACGTGATCCTAATATTCCAGTAGCATAAGCTTCTCAAGAAAACGTAGTGGTGATCAAAAGTATTCCAGGGGAATATGTGGAGGTCTGATAAATGCAGTTAATTATCCATCTTGCTTTGTAAGTATAGTTCATCATTTACTTGCTTTGATCTTTCTCATACGTTGCTTATTTTTTTAAATTACTATTTTTTCACTTTAATAAGCTTTTCCAGAATATTTGGTTCTAGTCTCATTTAAGAACTTCCTGTTCAGTAAAATCTTTCCTAACTTAGAACTACTGAGTTTCGTGCCATTGTCTTCTACAGATCTATTTATAAATTGGAAGCATGAAGTTTACATTGTGCAGTATCTGTATGAGGCACTTAAGCATACATATGAATTCACTGTCAGTAAGACAGGAAAGGTATGAGGGCCCATCAGTTGTTTGTTTAAGTGCAGTTGATCTGAAATGGGAGGAGCTGCTATGGTACTGGCAACTTGTTGAGTCTTCTAGTATGGCATTTTAAATGAACAAAATTTATTATCTGTGATTTCACCCCTCCACCCCTTTTCTGTGTTATGTTAACTGAGGAATAATCTTACCTTGACCGTGACTTGCTTTCCTATCGAGTGATTACTACAGCTGAACTGTTAAGTATGTGTTGATTAATTACTTTTGTATTTTTTAAAAACAGAGATACCAGGCAGCTGTATGCAGGAGATTCACCCAAATTGTGTATAGTGATTCAAAGTTCTGGACCCAGGAAATGGGTAAGTGTTTTTTCAATGCAGCTTGTTTTTCCTATAATCTGTAACTTTCAATTCAGATGTTTTGAAACCAAAATTGTTAGGTTATGTGTGATCAAATAGCACTATACTGATATATTTTTGATTCTTTGAGAGGAGTGTTTCTGAAACACAGTTCTAAAATCAGTATTTAAAAGAGGAGAGGTCTCCTGTAAAATGCCTGTCATTTTCTGTTTGCCTTTGTTGGGTATGCAAAGGACTGCTACTGCAACTTGACTGAACCTTTAACACATACTACCAATCATCATGTTAAGTCTGAATGTTGCTGTCCCTTTGTAGGCACTTGTCGTTCTTAACTTAGATATTTTCTTTTCTACCAAATTGTAGGTAGTGATTTTAGTGCAGTGGAGATGATATTCTACAGTCTGTAACTGAAGCACGTACACTGCAATTCATCTGTGAGCTATTTGATTCTACTCTAGAAGAAAGTTAGTTTACTTTCTAGGTCTGAGGTCTCCACTTCACTCTCTTTCTTGTTAGGTTTTTTGTGTCTCCCATTTTCTTTTCTGTACTTTAATAAATCATCAGTTTACATGACTTAAGTTCAAGTGTAAGTGTTAAGTTTTAATATAGTGGTTAGTCTGAAAGGCAGCATGCAGAAGATAATATTAAATTATTTAACTAAGCTTAGAAGGTTTTTTCTCTTTCCTTATTCCTTTCAAGTGATGCTGATACCGATTTTAGGTCTTGCCAGCATACATGCAAGTTTAATTCTTTAATTTTTTTTAACAGAATTCATTATCCAATGTGTTTTAGCAATAAGTATTTAATTCTTTAAAACAAAACAAAAAAAAAACAGCTCAGATGCTTCCAGTTAACATTAATCGTATTTTACCTGCTTGTTTTTATTGGATGGAAAATAAGTAGAGGAATTTAAAGTCCTTCAGACTAAAGATAATACCTAACTTCACATCAGATCTTTTTTTTTTTTTTTAAATGAGAGGGACCCTAATAATGTTGGAAGAAAGTTGTTCATTAGTGAAAGCTAGCATTCCAAACAATAGCTGCTATTTCCCATACATAAACCTGCACATTTTAGCATTGTCACAGTGACATGCTAATAAAGACAACTTTTCTTGTTATTTGCCCCCCACACCTTTGTTCTTTATCCTACAATTTGATTGAGTACAATGAAGCTACACCAATTTACCAAGCTGAGGCTCTGATCACATACCAACTTTAATGGAACTGTGTTGTTTTAAACCAGGTAGAAGTCTCACAATAAGGCAGGTGAAGACAGTCCAAATCTTGTGTTTTTTCTGTATCTTGCCAAGCTCAATAGCGTACATTAGTTTTCAAGTCGTATTTTCTCTCTTCTAGAAGTATCCACTGATACAACAAACTACATTAAAGGTAGGATTTCTAAAATGCTCAGCTTTAATACACCAGGTTCTTGGAAATCCTGTATTGAGTTTACATTTTAGGGGGTTGTCAGCTTCAGTACTTCACTTACCTGAAGTACTTACTTCACTTACCTGCTTATAAAGTAAGCAAAAGTTTTTATGCAGTCTTAATTGCATTAATTGTAGTTTTTTGTTTTCCAAATAAAACATTTTTAATGTTATTTTCCTCCTTCTAGATCAACAAAGTGCATTAACAGCTAAAATACCTACATCTCCTCATCCAATTCACATAACCAAATTAACCCAGCACGTAGAGCCAGAAACAGACACTTTAATTGAAAAACTTTTTGATGACAAGTAAGTAGAATATTTGGCCCTACATGAAAGAAACTGTGGTGCATTTATGCCGTGCATCTTCATTATAGCGTTTTCATTGCAGGAAATTATGGTTCCTATTTAAAGAGATTTTCTGATCTTTCAAAAAGATAATTGGAAATCTAGTTCTGATTTAATGACTATTGTGTATTTCCAGTGATACTGATGAAAACAAAGAAGCAAAGGAGAAATTGCCGACTGGAAATGATATTCTGGATGCCTTGACTCAGAATACTCTACAGGAGTGCTATATTTCTCTCCCTGTTACAAAGCATATGCTCCAGAGCATCAAGGATTATAACAGTAGATATGAACATCACCTAAAGCTCATTTTTCATGAGGCAGTAGGTGGCTTCAATCCATGGCAGATTGCTGAGAGGTATATGAACTATCCATGTATTTTGGAAGTGAATGTATAGGCTGATTAACATTTTTTCTATCCTTACTTAGGAAGAGAGTGGGGAAGGGGCCATTTAAATTCCACATTGAAAGCCAGAAGCAGTCAGTTATTGGACTGTTTTTCCACTGGTACTTGGTGTTCATGGATTTTTAAAGTACATGGAGAAAATTAAAGGATGTGGAAGCAGAATGTCCTGGAGGGGTGATTATTTTTTGCATTTTTGTATGGTGTTACCACCAGAGCAACTGTGTAAGGTAAATTACATTTGGAAGTCTAAATCGGTGGAAGTGAAAATTGTCAATTTTAACTTGACCTCATTTTTCAAAAACTGGTATTCTATTGCTATAGAAAACTCAGCGAAGAATTGTCCAAACTCAGCTTTCCTCATCCATTTCTACAATGAATTCATGAATGAGTCTGTAGGGAGGCTTTGTAAAAGATCTAGCTGGTGAGGATACTCTGCAAATGCCTTAAACATGACATTTTCATTGTATCACAGAACACAACGTGATGTTTTATCTAAAGATAGAAGGAGGTAGTTGCATTTGTCCATTCATTAAGTCAATAGTATCAACACGTAAACTGAAGGAAAACAATCAACTTTTTCTTGTTTAATAAGAAAGAAATAAAGTACTAGGAATAACTGTGTAATCTTTAATCTTTGTGGTGTGGGATTATGAAGGTAGTGTTTCATGGTGTGGTGGTACACATGGAACAACAATAGATAGTCTTAAAGAGACCAGTAGCCTTAGTGCAGATTTCAGTGCTTCCTCTTCCACAAATTTTGACACTTTAATGGAGCTTACTATGAGAAGAGTGACATAAGTGGTTTACCATCCCTTAGTAGAAATAGAAGAGGTGAAGAAGAAATAAACAAGATTGCTGTTCATCTCTTGGCAAAGAAAAAATATTTCATATTCATTCAGTGTTTGTTAAGCAAACACGTCAGTGAAAGATGGAATACCCACCTTGCATTCACAGTTGAAAAAGTGTTTCAATTGTTCGATAAGAGGTACAGCAATTAAATGATATCACTGGTTTTCATTCCTTGCACATTTCTTGAGTGATCTTCTACAAATCATTTTAAATTTGTTTTAAATTTGTATTATTTATTTCAGAAATCATCTATTGAGGATGGATAGTTGAAAGACCAGCTCCTTCTTGGGACTGGCAGATGGATTAAATGGGAGTGAATCTTCCCTTCTGGCAGATGAATTCCACTGTTGCCTTTTGCCTGTGATGCATGTTACTTGATATCAAACTACAAATGTGATCTGATATCCAAGATGTTTAATTGACTTACTTTTACCACAAGAGGGCATTATAAATCTTGCTGTATAAGTATTACAAAATGTTTAAAAGAAATATGCCCATGCTATGCTAAAAAGGTCTTGGATACACTAATTTTATGGTATTTTAGAATATTTGCAGAACTCTGAAGATACGTTTTCAAGAGACCAGCAAATAACTGTATTCTTACACTAAAATAATTTCCCTTTCTGTGACATCAACTGTGGTCCAGAGATCTCTGAAAGTGGAAGTTTCTCATCTCACTTTTCCTGAAATTCTATTGCTCTCAGTAAGGCCTGATTCAGTAGCAACTAAAATCAGTAAGAAGCTTCCCATTTACTTCAATGGCCTTTGGATGAGCACAGTAGTATTTTGTCATACTCCCGAAGCAGGATTAGTATCTGATAGTTTGAAAAAGGAAGCAACAGAGATCTGTTAACACCTCTAAGCCTGAAGTATTTATCCTTTGCTATGAAGCAGACTGAGGAAATAATTTAGACTATCTTATACAACACTTATTACTACATAATTTTTCTGTGGTAGCAGAATCCCTTCCTAAGCTAAGCAGTAGAAAGAAAAAAAAAAAAGAGTATTCTTTTAAAATCAGAGCATTTATATTTTATATCAATGGAATGAATGACTGAAATTTGAAATCTGATCTTCTGAGTCTCTTTTTTTCCTCTCCTTCTCCCTTAGTCTTGCAGAAGAACTAACAGAAGAAGCCCTATGTGATGTGGCAGCAGAGCTGCAGGATGTTTGTGAGGATTATGCGGAAGCTGTATTCACATCAGAATTTTTGCAGCCAGCACAGTAAGTGCTTTCAAGTCTGCTCCATTATCAAATGCAACATCTGCCACAGTCTAACAGTCTTACCGAATGATCTAAATTTTTCATGTGTTTTTTGGTTGATTGGCTGGTTTTTGTCTGTGAGATTCTGTTCGCCAAATGAATTAAGTCCAACAAGGATTCGTGTCAGGTTCCTATAAAACCACAGTCATAATGTTTTCCTTTTCAGACTTATGCTGGGTTTATCAGGACTGGTGTTTGTATTTTTTTTTGGCTAGTGTTTCAATAGAATGAAGTAAACTGTTACAGGTGAAGCTTATATATTTTGATAGTGATACTAGTGATACTGATCCATTTGTATACCTGTGATTACTTCATCCATTTTTACGTGTGATCTGCTGATGAGAATAAAATACTGTGAGGAGGCACTGAGTTCAGTCTGTGACATGGACTTAGCTGCACTGTGCCTCAATTTTCTTTCAATGGACAGAATCTGACTTACCTAACCTCTCAAAGGAGTTATGGGTTTTAGTTTATTCTTGTCAGTGAAATGTATTGGATATATCTGATAGTTGTGTTGGAAAAATTACTCATAACTGAGCCCAGATGGAAAAGTCGAGAGCTGTTGGGTTTGCTCATTAGGACTTCTGGAGTATATGTATTAGGATTAGTTCTTTTGGGGATGTGGCAATCTAAAGGAAGGATTTTCTTTGCACAGCATTAGGTAAACTCTTTCCAGTGGCGGTGCACAGCCTGCTTGGGCTCTTGCAATGAACTTCTGAATTAAGTTCTGAAACTTCTCCTGGTTGTTTCAGTATATCACTAATACATTATACACTGGCAGATGAAACCTTTCAAGAGAAGCACATGATGGAGATTTTCTTTTTTTTTTTTCCTTATATTAGCCTAGAGTATTATCTAAATCCAGCATTTAGTGATCCAACCCCACAGCCCTTAGTTTTCAGAGTCTTGTTGAAATCAAGAACAACAAAATAAATGAACCATTGTCATTTCTGCAATATTAAATTAACTTTTTAGTTTCATATAATCAGTGTACTAGTTTAGGTTATGTCTGGAGTTAGCGATGACTAAGATTTATGGTACTGTTTGGGGGAAATACGAGCTCAGTCCTGGAGCAAAAAACATGTCAGACTGTTTCCTTTGACAAATTTATTTTCTAAAATAGTGTTCAACCTCTTAGAGAACAAATTTAACCTTCTAAGATTATTTTTTCCTCTTATTTGAGCATGTATTTTAAAAATAACTTTATTTTTTGAGGCCTGTTTTACTGTTTTGTTCACTTGAAATTTACATCAAATGTAATGATGTAAACGTTATTGCTGATGTGTGACTTTGCTGATGTGTGATTTCTTTAATTTAAAACACTACCTTTTTATTTCTAAGATTATAGAGAGAAGCCTATCTTTAAAACCAAAATAGTAAAGATGTAGTATCTCTCTGTCTGCATGTATGCTTATGAAAATATTGTTGTTATTTTTTTTAATAAAGAACACTTGTTTCATAGGACTGAGCATATTTTTAATTTAAGACAACTTTCATCTGAACCCATTTGGAATAGTCAGCACCCAACATTAAAGGGAGTACACGGCAGCTTTACAAGAGTCAGACTACCATACACCTCAATGTAACATGACTGTCAAAGTAAATGTGTTTTATCTCTTAAATCCAATGGTGCTGTGAGTGATATCCTCTGACTGATGATGCCAAAATGAACTTTTATTGTGGATGAGATTTTGTGGGTTTTGGGTGCTTTCTTTAAGTAGAGATCTGTGGAGGGCAAAGGCCTTAGGTAGGAACCTTGATTTCATACTCTTCAGTCCTTCCTAAGAATTTAATTAATGGATTTTGTGGTGCATTATTTACAAATGTGAACTAGACAATTTAGGAAGTTTCTACCCTGAAAAATTATATAGGGCTTCATGTTGATAAAATTGACTGCATATAATTATTTCTAAGGGACAAATCAGAATAAGCTGAATAAACATTTTACATGTGCATAATTCTTGTCACAGCTAGGTTGATAGAGACTATATATGGGGCTGAAATGTGCAACTTCATACCACTGCAGGTGTTAACTGTGCATCTAATGAGCCATGTTAACTGACTGGGCTCTTATTTAAGGCAGACATGCATCTGAATCCATAGCTTTTTAAGGCTAAGTACTGGGGAAGTACAATAAGCAGTTTCAGATTCAAAATCTGTTTTAATGTTATAGATAAGAACAGATTTTCTTCAAACCTGTGCTGTTTCTCATTGCTGAAGGTCTTTAGGAACAGGTTAGATATCCAAAATGTGCTTTTCTACCTGGAACTGCACAGAATTTCCTTCCATGGATCTGTAAGATCTTCACAGGCCTGTTTTGTCTTGATTCTTTATGTGCAAGTTTCTTCAGTGCCTGAGCTGTGAGATGGACAAAACTAAAAGAGGACAGATTTGGTGGTTATATACATGTTTGTATGACCCTATTAAACATCAATTAGTGCAGTCACATATAGCTGAAGTACATCTGAAGTTCAAAGAGTGGTTCAGTGATGTGACAGTTAGCAGAAGCACATCAGAGCAATTTGGTGAAAGGGTCATGCCAGACTCTGAGTGCATCAAGCTGTTGATGTGGTCACTTCCCAGCTGGTGCTGTGGGCACCCGGGGATGATTCTGGAAACCGTCTGTGAGGACCATGAAGTGCTCATTCAAATTCTATGAGCAGTTCTTGCAACTCCTGAAAATATGCAATCTACTTTGTAAATATTTAACTGTAGAAATTAGAATGGCATGCTTCTGGGAGAGAGGTAGTTATGGTAACGGTGTTTGCTTTACCAGTGCTTTGAAGAACTACTTTTTTCTGTTAATGCTGGACCTAATTCAACTGCCATTAATGTCAATGTAAGAACACAACTGAGCTCCTTCTGTTTGGTTTGCTTTATCTCTGGGTTACTCTTGGAGGCTAACTTTGCACATCCGCTTTCTCTTTGGACTGCTTTCTTCCCACCAGGAAAAATAGGTGTTTTTTTTTGTTTGTTTGTTTGTTTAGATTTTTTTTGAAAACTTGTTCACCAGCAATAGCAAAAGGAGTTCCACGTTCATGATGTATGTGCTAGCCAACTGTCAGTCAAACAGATCTGCTTCAGTAAATTTGTTCAAGGCATATTCTTGAAGTATATAATAACTTTCAAGCACATTTTTCCTCAGAAGACCCCACATTATCTCTTGCAGCATGCTTGGAGTGCTAGATTGGTTAGCTTTTAAACTTATTTTTTAGGATGGTAGTCTGGACTGAGAGAAAAGAAGCAGGTTGAAGGACAGGGGTCCTAACTGGTCATTTGTCATCTGTTTCCATTTACTTCACCTGTGTGTTTGTGTCTGCCTGTTATCTCTTGCATGATAGTTTGCAACATGTAGGTAAAAAAGGGGTGCATCAGTTGACACTCCTAGCTGCAAGGAGGGCAGCATCTGACCATTAGTGCTCCTGAGCACTGTTGTGATATTAATGTGGAACAGAGATTGGGCTGGCAGAACCTGTCTTCTGAAATACCTTGTTGAGATCAATTGAAATAAATGCACAGCAGGATTTCAAGTTGTAGGTATTATTCTGTACAGAAGGTAATATAACCTAGCATTCAAAGCTTAATGATCACTTTCACTCATTTAGTGGAGATGTCTTTCTTTTGTGGTCATTCCCTGTCACCTTTTCTCTTCAGGAAGATGTCCCTTTTCAGGGATTAAACTCAGTCACTGCTGCTGAGAGATATTTTTCAAAGACTGATTTTTAATATTTTTGTTTTTAAATACTCTTTTAAGCAGCTTCCTGATTTGCCAAGGTGTTTTTGTACTTACATAACTTTTAAAGCAATTATTATAGGCATGGGTGTAAGAATTGCTGAATTCAGAGCTAATTCATGAGCTACATGAGCTTTCCTTCAAACAAATTCCTACTTTTCCACGTGTGTAAATCTAGATGTATATTCCAGCTTTAAAAAACAGAGGATGTGGTCTCACAGCATCAAGGTTGTAGTCAGTGCTGTCCTTTGCTTCATTGTTCCTTAGTGGGGATTTGTATCTTCAGTCTAGCTGTGCCAGAGACACACACAAGAGGAAGGGTTCACCCTGACAGACTGGGGTACATGCCTTGGTTCATACCCAAGAGGGTGTTGTTGTTGTGCCCAATGGCTCAAGGGGCCAAGATGAAGCAATTTTCTAGTGTCCAAAGGAAGGCAAGAGCCCACAGCCCTGTGCAGGAGCAAAGAAGTTGGCCCCAGCTGCAGTGATTCTGGTGCTACTGGTCTCAGCCTGTATGAGAAGGTGACAGGGTAAAAATGCCTTGGTGACTGCTGCAGCTTGGGACTGCATTGGGCTATGTCCTTGCGGTTTCTACGTGGCTCACAGGAGGCATTGCATGAACACCTTTTTTGTTTCTTTCTGAGAGCTGGGAAAGCTGCTTAGCTAGGTGGGAAGAGCCTGCCTGCAAGGCAGGATGTGCTCCAGTGGGAGGAGTGAGAATGGTCCCTCTTCTGAGCTGTTTCTGGAGCAGGCCAGCTCTCTGGAGGTTACTGAAGGTAGACAGCCTACAAGGAATTAATGATCCAACAGACTGCAAGATTAGTATGAAAACCAGGGGAGGAAGGAATAGGAATAATGAGAGAGAATGATTTGTGTCTGACTAGCTCCTAGTCATCTGCAGTTAGCTGTTCAATCTAGGGAGATTTTTTTTTTTTCAGAACTTAGACAATACTTTTTTTTTAATGACACTTTGTATACACTGGGAATTGTAACTCTGCCTTATGTATTAAGCACTGGTCTTACAGCCCCGTTTTGTACCTGAAAAGCTCCTACTCTGATAAACCTCTAATTGGACAGGCTCTGGATGTTGAGAAGAGTTGAGGCAGGAGGAAAGAGCATCTTTCAGGTCAGAGCTTACGAAGAGGGTAACAGATGGGAGACTGACTATTTCTGGACTGAGCCTCCCTCAGCTCTTGTTTCTGCATCTATTGAAAGCTGTCTTTGGCCATTAATTGGACCCTGCTTCCCTGCAGAGCAAGAGCTGTTATATTGTTAGCAGAGTTCTCATTACCAAGCCCAGGCATTTGTCTGGCTGTCTTATGCCTGATAGGGACTTTTCACAGGCACGCATTCAGCTCCAGCTGAGTAATTCTGGTATCGATCCATGCAACCTTAGTAATAAGGGCTGTATGAGGCAGGACTTGTGGTATCTGGGATTATCTTGAGCTAGCAGCAACCTGGCAACACCAACCCATGTATTTCCCTGATAGAGAATTTCCTGTACCTTGGATTACTATAAAATCTTTGCTGGGACAAGTTGCACATCCATTGCTGTCTTCTACTGTGCCTCTGTAGGTTATGATTTTGTCCATTTGTCTTTTGGCAGAATGCTGCTCTCTTCTAGCATGCCGGGCTTTGACATATCTTGTCCTCTTGTCTTTTTTTCCTTTTTATTTTTGCCTGTATGTGACATATAAACAGTGCAGAGAGGCCTCTCAAATGATTTAAAGTTATGTTGCCAAGATTCTCAATCCTAAGACTTGTTCTTGGATCTTGGACAGCTGCTCTGGCTGTTTCACTGGCATGAGCATCCACAAAGCAGGTGTATCTGTTGCCAGAGAATTTCTCAGTCATTCCAAGTAAAACAACATAGTACAACCCATCTCTAGTGGGTGGCTAACATACAACACTTGGCTGTAAGCTGTTCTACCATCCGCTGTTTTCTCTGATTCAATGTGGTGTCTGCTCCTTAGGGCTGCCTCTCAATTTCTGTGGTGAATGCAAGGATATAGGAACTGAGCTTAAAGTAGAGCTTAAAGAACTGACCTTTGTTGCACCCTTCTCATCAGCTGCTTTGTTAGAGTCCACACATTGCTGTATCCTGCTGATGGAACTGCACTCAGCATCACCACTTCTTGAAATAAATAAGGACTATCTTCTGACTTTGGACAGACTATGTGGTGCGTAGTGCACAGATCTCCTATTTCCCTTACTTCCTCAATATTTTCCTTGTTTGGCTCCAAAGGCTGCTTAAAACAGAATGAACCTAATGTCTCTGGGCATAACCGTATGCAAGCCAAGCTTGAATTCAGTCCAGAAGACCAACCAACTGACCTTCAGCTTTGCTGCCTAGGCCATTAAGTGTATATCTAGAACCATTTTCCCAGCCAAATTTGAGATGTTTTGCCTCATTATGTGGAGAGCTGTTTCCCAAGGGGTCAGTGGTGTCAGTAGTTAGCATTCTTGTCTGAGCTCCCATCCTCAGGTGGCTTTGTCAGAGGAGGCCTCTGACACATGGTGCCGCCATGGCTCTGACATATGGCACTGCCTGTTTTGCCAGTCTGCTGGAGATAGTATGCAAGCCATGTTTTACAGAAGGTTTGATTTCTACAGACATCTTGCAAGACTAGAAAACCTAACAATGATAGGGAGCACCCCTTGATACAGGCTGTGTCTTGAGAGAAGTTTCTCTGCTATATTGCAAGGAAAACCACTTGGTTTGCCATTAAATCTGAATGTGTTCAGAATTAAGAGAACATGTATTTGTAATTAGATTTTCTTAACAAGTACTTGGATATAGAAATATATTTGAAGATATTCCAGTTTAGGTCATTGCCTGGTTTGTATTCTTCTTACATTATTGTTTGGCTATGACTCTTGTAGAGGTTCAACAGGTCTCAGTAATACATGAAAAAAAGCTGTGTGTCATCATGTACTGAAAGGATTTAGTTGCAATGCCTGGAGCTTTTGCAAGCCTTTAGAAGAAAAAAAAGTTCTGGAGGTTTATGTTTTCAAAGGCTGGCAGTTGTCTGCTTTGAGTATTCAGAACAATATGAATTAATCTTTTCCCCTCAAGGGAGGCATTGTGGTTCTTATTGCCTTCAAAGGCTGCAGTTAACTGCCTGCTCAGGCAGCCATGCCAATGGAAAGCCTTTTATTTTTCCAGACTGCATCTAGCACAGTGCAAAATAGCTGTTAAGGGTGACTATGTGTTAGAACTGTGGTGTTGCTTGTGAACAACAAAGTGTATGCTTTCTTACATCCAGAGCTACTGTGCAAAGGTCTAATTTCTTCCTGTCTTTTTGGCGAAGGATGGTGGGTAGGGAGGCAGCACATCCACAATGATTCCAAGATAATAGCATCCTGTATGGGGGAAAATGAAAAACCTGCTCTGTAAAAGTACATTTTTTAAGTACAGTGCACTGTTATAATCGCCATAAAAGAAATTGTTGAACAATGACATCAGATGCTTATCCGATCTTCTTTCAATGGCTGCATCAGATTCTGATTTTAAAATGTATTTTCACTACTTTGATTAAAGGTAAAGATTGCTCTTTCATGTTATAAGGGTCTACTTTATCTGAGCAAAGGAGAACAGCTAAGCTGACAGGGAGAAGCAGTTTATCAAACTAATAGAGTAGTAGCATCTCCCGGACCCAAACTCCAGCCCTTTCCTGCAAACATATTACACAAATATAGCAGCTTGGATGTATCTTGTAGTGTGCCATCATTGCAAGGTGTAAATTTGCTCTTTGTTATGTAAGTTGAAAGGAGTTTGTTTTTTAATGAAGAACCTGGGAATGCACACTCAGATTTCAATGTTGCCTTCGGTCCTTGTACTTTGCTTTCCCTGTCTGCAAGAAGGAGTAGAGGACAAAGAAGGAGAGGGAAATTTAACATTTTTCTGATCTGAGTACAGTATTCTTTGAGTTCTCCATACAGTTCAAATTCTCAAAGGTATCTTAGATGAAAGGTTTTTCTTCCAGTAATATTAGCCAAACATTTCTGGAGCAGAGAATATGATTTATTTATTTATTTTAAATAGTTTGCAAAGCTTGAATCTTGTATAGCTGTTAATGCTTAAATTGTTGCATCTTGTGTTTTCTGCTTAAGAAAGAGACTGATTTGACTTAGTTCAATACTTGCACTTACCCAGTAGATAATACTATCCAAAAAATCTTAAAAAAAAAAACAATTTTGGATATGTTGTAGAGACATTCTGTGTTAAATGGCTGCATTGTTTTGTGTCTGCATAAACTGCTTCACATCTCTAAATAGAAGAGCTATTCTAGGCAGGTTTTGTCCTTCTCTCTCCCAGTGAAAATTTAGGGAGCATGAAAAAGGAATCACCTTCACTTTAATCTTGGTCTGGTTATTAAATTGAGCTCACTTAATGAAGGACAGAGCTATTAAGATATTATGAGGTAACCATCTCATGGGAATCTCCCCAGTTGTTTCCTGTCTGCAGACTAAGTTCTTCCAAGCCCTAGAAAAACTTCTCATTAAAAATTCTGCTCAGGTGATTATAAGAATCTGTTTTGGTGTGGCTTGTACATGGTGGCTGACATGGGGACTATTAGCCTGACACATCTGGAAAGTTACTGTGGTTCACATCAGTCACCTTTATGAAACTGGTTAATGGCAGTTAGGATTGGGTGAATTCAGCTTCGCTTCTCTTAGCTTATACTTTTGTACATCCATGTCGAGACTGAATGCAAATATGGAAAGGATGAAGAATTTTCAAAAGGCTACAGTGCAAGTGGATCAGTGTCTGGTCTCTAATGAATATATCTCTGGGCATGCATCACTGATAGACTGTAGCTAGCGTGCACCTCCACTATGGGTAGATTTCTTGTAATAACGCTTAAGTCCTGCATAAGTCTTATGATGGCCTTCTACACAGGTGACTGCATCACCTCTGGAAACAGATGAAGTTCTGCCCTCACTCAGTTGATTTCAGTGAAGTTGTGGAGGCGTAACAGAAAGCAAAGCTTTGTGCATGTCTGCCCTCTGAATAGCAGAGAGAAGACAATTGCTGCTGTTTATTCCTTTTATGCTGTTGTCATGATAGCTTTTATGATAAACTGCAAACAGGTTTGTCAGGCATTTGATAGCTGTGGATAATCATGCATTTTCAAATACTTGTTAAACCTAAGTCTGTCTTTTGTTGTTTCCTACTCCAACTGGTACTGAGTTAACGTGCAGTTGAAACAGATGTTTTTATCCTACTACTGGCCTGCTGCTTCCCAGCTGTGAGGGTGGCAAGTCACATCTGTACCCGACAAGCTGTTTGGAAAGTAGTGCAATTGTTATAGTAGGAAGCAACACTGAGTAGGGAGTTCCAAATATATCCTTGCATTTCAGACATTTTCCCCTGAGCCAGCACCCATACCAGCCCCATGAATACATTCACAGCCTTTCTCTAGGATTGCTTTATTTGGCAGCTTATTGACACTACAGCTTTTTTGAGAAAGCAATGGTGTGGTCAAATCTTTTAAACATGACTTCATGTGAAACAGCAATGTGGCTCAAGGCCAAACTTTCCCAACATGGAGCATGGTCACCTAGAGATGGGGGAACACAAATTATAATTAGCATACTTGCACTTGGCTTTGGAGGGTGAAAACTAGGGGGAGTTGTGGCTATTCCACTTAAGTGTCAAACAAAGACACTTAACTGTCTCTGGGGTTTAAAACACTGTTCTCAGTGGTATTTGCTGACTGCTTGAATTAACTGTTTAGTAAGAGCCAAAGCAAACTGTCTTTTTTTTTTACTTACCAAGTTGGTATTGGCACAAAGCCTGCAAGTTGCTTTAGGTCTCAGTTGCATTGTTTTCTTGGTTCTTTAATTGCATGCTTCCTTGGGCAAAACTTTTAATTACTGTGCTATATTTTTTTTGGTGTTCTGACATACTGTAAATAAAACGTAGCCCCTCACAGCATTTTTCTCCCTGCCTCCTCCCACTCTTCCTCCAAGATAGGCAGCTACTTCAGTCATGTCTGAAGGTGAGCTTCCCCCAGTTCTTGGGAGATCTGGAGAAGCAGGCTACTCTCTATTTTGTCCTTAATGTGCCTCAAATGAGGGTCTTGAAGAGGGAGAAAAATAGTCCCGCCCTGAACGTTCCCTAGCTCACCTCGCTCAGCAGCGTACAAGCAGTTCTCCTACCACGGTCTTAAAAGGCCTTGCGGCAGTTCGGCCGCTGCACTGACACAGGGTTTGGCAGTAGCCAAGGGTTTTTTGCTGTTAAATCCGGACCGGCCTGTTGCAGGAGCTGTTTGTGCGGGCAGCGCTGCCGCAGCGACCGAGGCACGTGCCGCCGGCCAGCGCCCGGGCGCTCCGCAGCGGGCAGCAGACCGGAGGTAACGCCGGGCGGCCGGGGCACTGCGGCCGGTTACAGGGCGGCAAGGAAAGGTGGCGGCGGAGAGCCGCGGCGCGGGCAGGACGATCCGGACGCGGGCAGCGAAGGCGTCTTCTCTGAGCGGCGGCGCACGCAGGACCGGGCGGCACGGGCCGCTCTCCGCTGCGGCTGGGCGGGCCCTGTGGGCGGGCGGGCTGGGGGAGTCCCGCGGCCTCGCCCATGGCCCTCCCGACCGCCTGCGAGCAGCCGCATCGCACGGGGCTGCCGGTCCGGCTCGGCGCCTGGTCACGCCTGAGCCGCTCGCTGCGCCTTTAACGGCGGCGGCTGCGCCGCGGCGGGTGGGCTGCGCGGGGGAACGGAGCGGCACGGCGGCGCCTCCCGGCCGCGTCTCTCGGCGCCGCAGGCGGGTGGGCGGTGCGGGACCTCCGCCGGGAGCAGATGGAGTGGCGGGGCGCGGGGTGCCAGCGCGCCGGGAGGGCCCCGCGGGCAAGCAGCTGACGCGGCCGGCGACGGCTTGGCCGGGAGCGGTCAGCCCCGAGATGGCGAAAGCTCCGCGCCCAGGTGAGTGGGGAGCCCGCGCGGTGGGAGGGGCTGTTCTGAGGGGAGGAGGAGGTGAGCGGGGGAGCTCCGGCCGCACTCCCCGCGCGCTGGCCGGCCTCGGGGGCAGACCTCGCTCTCTCTGCCCGCCGCAGGCCGAGCCGCTCCGAGCCGGGCGCCCCGTCGTGGCCCTGTGCAGGGTGCCGCGGCCTGCCCAGCCCCGTGCCGCGCGGACCCTTCCGCCGACCCACGGGAACGGTAAGTGCAGGCTCCCGTAAACGAGACCCAGGCGCGTTCGCCCGAGCAGAGTCTGCTCTGCCTTCGGCGCTCCTGTGAGCCCTGTGCCGATGATCGCGGGAGACCCGCGTGGGGAGTCTGGCCAGGCCGCCGGCGTCCTGCTTCCTGCCGGCTCTCCTCCCCGGCACTGGGCTGGTGCTGTGGAAGGTCTCCCAGGTCCGGAGGCTGCGCGCTCTTCTGAAGACAATAAATATGTGCTTATTTGGGTAGTACCCCTTCAAAGGAAAATGCAGATCCAGTCCCATTTGTGTGTACTGGCTCACATGTTTTTTCTTTTGCATCCCTCCCTCGGAGCCTGAGCAATTTGGAGGTCAGTTTGCTGGACTTCAGGCAGGAGAGCTTGAGAGTACTGTGCAGCAAAGCCATGTTAGAATCATAGAACCACTAAGGTTGGAAAAGACCTCCAAGATCACCTGGTCCAACCATCACTGTACTACCAATGTCACCCACTAAACTATGTCCCTAAGCACTACATCCAACCTTTCCTTGAACACCTTCAGGGATGGTGACTCCACCACCTCCCTGGGTAACCCGTTCCAACGCCTAATCTTTCTGAGAAGAAATGTCTCCTAGTTTCCAACCTGAACCTCCCTTGGTACAACTTGAGGCCATTCCCTCTTGTCTTGTCACTAGTTACTTGTGAGAAGAGGCCATCCCCCAGCTCCCCACACCTTCCTTTCAGGTAGTTGTAGAGAGCAATTAAGTCTCCACTGAGCCTCCTCTTCTCCAGACTAAACAATCCCAGTTCCCTCAGCTTCTCCTTATAGGACTTGTGATCCAAACCCTTCACCAGCTTTGTAGCCCTTCTCTAGACATGCTCCAGGACCTCGATGTCCTTCTTGTAGTGAGGGGCCCAAAGCTGAACACAGTACTCAAGGTATGGCCTCACTAGAGCAGAATACAGGGGAATGATCACCTCCTTGGTCCCGCTGGCTACAATTCCTGATACAAGCCAGGATGCTGTTGGCCTTTTAGACCACCTGGTCCTGTTGGTCTGTGTGTGAAACTTGCCTGGTGTTTGGTGCCAGACCTGTTAAGTGTCAGTGTAGCTTTACAGTCACATGGTAGCATTACATCTAAAACCAAGTTATTTTTCCCAACAGGATTATTTTATTTTATTTTTTAATAGTTCCCCAAGATAGGCATGGATTGCGGGTAGCCCTGAGAAAAATAGCATTCAGGAATGTGAGAACATCAATCACTTTAGAAAACGCAAGTAGGGTATAGTACTAAATGATTGGTTTTAGTCTTTAATAGATGTAGAATTAATCAGAAGTATAAAAAGTCACATTGTTTTTTTTGGGGCATTGGTTTGCTGTCCTTGTAACTTTGATAGGAAGATAAGAATGTGGTGTTTTCACTTTGTGGTAGTTTGGTAGCTTTATGTTGTCACTGCTTCTTGTCTTAAGGAAATGCAAGAATCATCCATTCACAAAGGAGCTCTTTCAGAATGTATCTGACTTAGGAGCAGAGCAAATGTGCAGCTTATAGAAATGGAGCCTACTGGGTTACCTACGTGAGCTAGAATATGCACAAATATGCAAATGTGGCTGTTTTGCCTGTGTGTTCCCTGCCTTGCAGTCACGAGCATTTCTGTGGCCTTGTCATAAATACAAAGACCTTAATTCTAGGAACCACAAAATCTGGTTGATCACTTTTGAATGGCACATGTGCTTACGATGGGCTTTTAGAGGCAGTCATCTTGTTTGATGAGCCAGATCTCACCTATTGGACATAAGGTCTTAAGCAAAATCCCTGCACAGAACTTGCTAGGGCACTTGCAGGATTGTAGGTTGCAGACCACATTGGGGCAACTGCAGCTTGCTACCTGGCATGTTCCTGTGGGTGGTGTGATATCTGTTCTTAATCTTTATTTCCTTTTGTAACAGGCAGCAGTGACTCAAAAATGCCAGATCCTTCACAGAAAGCAAAAATGTCTGCACTAGGAAAGTACTTTCAGATGTGATGCAGGCAGTCCACCTACAGTCATTGCAGGAAAAGGTTAGAGAATATTCATATGTTCCCCGGTTTTGGGGAGTGAGTTTGGAGGAGGTGGTGAAACTGCTAAGAAAAAGGGTAAAGTTAATTTTTGCTGTGGGAGAGCTGGCATCTGAAGCATCAAGAAACAGCTCTAAAAGATGTACCATATTTATAGGAAAGCTTGATCTAGGATTTGGAGCCTGAACCACCATGTTCAACCTCCTCTCTCTTCTTTCATCTCATCAGTAATGCCATAAGGTACAAGACTGAATATGCCACTGGTACCTTAAAATAGGGGCTGAAAGGCCTGCAAGGCTTAGCTTTTTGTTTTGTTTCCTGTGCTCAGTGAACAAATATATGCCTGTCCATACCATCTGTTGCAGAACTGTCAGTTGAAGGATGTACAGAGTAGGTAGCCAGGGACTTGTCATTGCTGAAGTGCTATTAGTAGAAAGGCACTGAGTGAGGAAATAGGAGAGAGAAGTTGTTTATATTGGGTACTTAGCCCACAGTGGTGTCTGGACTGTTCCTCCAATTAGCCCTTTCAATTCTTAGCAAGGGATCTTGCATTTTGCATGGACTTTTTCTGCCTTTAACTGCATCTGTGGCTGAGTCAACTAGGCTCTTTGCTCTCCTTTTTATTTTTTGCGTAGGGACAGGTGCAGCCACAATGAGAATAAATGGGTGCCCAGACCCTTTGCCCTTTCTTGCTTTTCTGCTGTCCATCTGACACTATCTTCAAGCTGCTTCTCTTCTCCACTTCTTGTCCCAAGCTGCTTCCTTTCCAATGACTTATATCTGTTGTTAATGCTTCCCTTCAGCCCTCAATTCTTCCCTGTTTGTATCTGTCAGCCCTTTCCATGCCTGTTAGAAACCTAGTCTTAGTACCCTGCCTCTGTCAGACCAGGTCTGCTCTCAGGAATCATGTTAACATCTCTTCCCTGGGCTTCAGTTTCTCTGATAAACGTAATGACTTTGCTTACTCTAGACCCCTGCTTATTTGATTCCTCTTTCAAGATGACTGTTTTTTAAAATTCTTTTTTCCCCACCTACATATTCCTGCCCCTTTGCCTTTCATCTTCTTGCCTGTTAAACCAGGATCTTGCTCCTAATTCTTGTCGTCAAAGTTCCCACTCCTGTCCACTGTTTAATTCTTCCTGATTAACCTCCCTTCTGTCTTCTTTTCGAAATGCCAGCATCTGCATCCACATCTGCAATTCATATGACTTGTAAGCATATGCAGATTTCAGAAGTGCCTGTACTTGGCGTTCTGCAAGTTCCGGAACGCAAAATGTAGTTTGATCTGGTGCCTTGCTGACAACAGGGGGAATCTTGTGTATTTCCACCTTTCATAGGCCAGCTCACAAGCTTCAACAGCTCTTCTGCAGTCACGTTCTGGGAACAAAAGAGGTGGAAAACTCTTGATTATTTTAAAAATTTGAAACATTTCTGCTAGATTTCCAGGCTCAACCACAGGGGCACGTGGGTGCTGTTCCTGGTGGGAGGAAGGAAATAAGATCGTATCCCTTGTAAGCTGCTACCATTTAGACTGGTTGGAGCCCCACTGCCCACTCCCTTATTGGCCTTCCTTTCCCCTTTGGCCTCCCACTCCTTTGTTTGCCCCTCCAGCCCAGCTCTTCTTTATTTTCCTCACCAGCTTGACCTGCCAGTCTTATTTTCCTCTCCCATTCTCCCATGACTCTCCACCTCTGGACTCTTCATATTTCCTTGGCATTTTGCTCTCTCCCCCTTGGCCTCCTGTACCACTTCAGCCTCCCCAGCTGACCAACCACCTGCTCCATCCTGGACTCCTGCTCTGGCCACCTTCCATCGTGTGTGAGGGCTTTCTTTGAACATCATTTTTTACTTTGGAATAATTGGAGGGAGTATCCATATCTCTGTCTTTCTTGCCTGAGCTCTTGAGTCCAAGGAGGGCCTCTGGTAGTTAACATTCACATATTTTAAAGTACATCTTCAGTTTCATGTTTGCTAAAGAAGAAATAAAACATAACTAGAAAATAACAGTGGGTAATTTTAACCTCCAGTAAGACTTAACTATGCAGTCACTAGGTAACACTGTGTGGGTAGTTCAGTTAAATCACTTCTTGGGTAGGCAGGATGCATCTGAAACCAGCAGAACAGAAAGAAGTATTATGCAACAGCAGTCAATGTCAACAGCAACGGTCATTCCTTCTACCCAGCATCTCTTTGCAAATGGAAAAAACAACTTGTGCTTTTTAATTTTATTAACAAAACCCTTACTGAATTAAAAATGGACACAGTTCTAAAACAAATTCTGACAAGCAGAAGGACTTTTAATCTGTGCATCAGAGTCCATTTTTGTTGAGATTAACTCAGTCTTCAGTAATTTTCTAATTTACTGAGTTTTCAGTAGCTATGAGAACATTTCTGCTAACTAGGTTGGTGTGGTAGTACTAGTGCTGCTTTAATGGTCGACTATGGCATGTGCTTATGTCTATGCTTAATCAGCAAATGTTTATTATCAAGCAAAAGTTAGAGAAAACTTCTGGGCCTGCTGCAAAGTTGGATGAAATCCGTGATATCGTGACATTGATGTGAACTGTATTGAATGAGTTTTGCAGAAAAGTTCCCTCACAAAGTATTTGTGTTGATCCTGCTGGTGAAATTCTGCTGTAATAAGCAGTGATGACTCAAGTCATGGTTTTCTTTTTCAGCTTCTATCAGTTTGTGAAAGCTAATTCAACCTGGGGAGAAGGCAGAGCCAGTGAGAAAAGGTAACTTGACTGTGGTTTCACAGCAGGGCTAGGGTTCCTTCCCAATGCATTCATAAAATCACTTTTCAAGTCAATAGACCCAGTGGCAGGAGCCCTGTGTCTTTGTAAAGTGTGCTGGCTACTAGAGGACGTTATTTCCACAAGAAAGTATTATTTCAAGGTATTACTGTGCTCTATACACAAACATTTCACCTCCAGATGCATTGCACCAAAAGAACTGGTGCCTACTCTGTACTGTATTGGTTTATTCTAAGTTAGAACAAGTAGATGCCTTTTTTTCTCCTGATTTGATATGCATTTTAAATATTTTTTTTCATAACAATCTTGAAGCAATGCTTTTGGTAGGGGTAGGGGAGAGCATGTGGAATTATTGGATTACAGTGGTGGGCTGTTCTGTCTTTAAGATGCTTGGGACTAGGGGGATGAATAAGTTTTGAACACCAGGCTTTTAAAATGATACGGGGAAGTGGTTAAATTTAAGTTAGGAATCAGCAGCATTAGTCATTCAATTTTCAGAAGAAGACCTTTGTTTCTTAAAGTACTTTTTAGAGCCAAGCCTTTCTTTTGCCTTCACTTATTGTCTGTTCTTTCTTCTGCTTCCATTTTCCTAGTTCTGAAAACATTGGCTACAGATCAGTAAGGCCACTTCAATTCCTCTTCTGTTTTTTTCTCTTTTATAAACATCCTTGAATTGCATGGAATGATATGCATTCATGCACTGCTTAATTGTCATATCACTGCCAGTTTTTCACTGTAAAAACAAACAAAGAAAAAAAATACTGTCAGAATGGGAGTGACCCGGAGTAACGACAGAGTCTCTATGCGAGTATGATCGTTCTCATTTATTGCATGTTCTAGCCGAGTGTATATAGGCAACTAACTACAGCACGCACTGACAACACGACAACAACTTATGATTGGTCTAGCTTCTATGTGCATGCATCTGTAACACTAGTATGATTGATACGACGGTGTCATTCACGCGGAGTGATGTTGTCTCTCCTCCTACACATAGTTCCGCATATTCTAGTTGCAGCATCACTCACGGTTATCAGCCCCAGGCCTACATCTTTTTCAGGGTCCTTCAAAACCTGAGTTGCTCATTGTAATTAAGTCATGCCCCTTCTCACTTAACCATGACTCCACAAAACACCTTTGGAAATAATTTGTTTATGGCTCCTGACCAGGAGAAGCTAGAAACAGCCAGACCCAGTACATGCTCTTATGCAGTTTTCATCTACTGATGATTTTGACAGGATAATTTGCTCATTCACCTATGAGAAAATGATCTCTGCTGGTTTGTGGGAGAAAATGGAGTTGGTTTTTCCCACAACTTTTCTGCTCCTTAGGCCTGTTGTTGAGCATATGAGTGTAGTGGGATTACATGGCAAGGTTTTGGTAGCTGGAGGCTGCAGGGGTAGCTTCTGTGAGAAGAATCCAGAAGCTGCCCCATGTTATATAAGGGGCCTGCTGCTGGACAGAGCCAAGCCAGTAAGTTGTTTGCACCTCTGCTAGAGCATATTTAAGAAAGGAAAAAACAAACAAACAAAAAAACCTGCTGCTCAACAGCAGATGGGAGAGAGAGGAGTGAGAAACACAGCCTTGCAGACACCAAGGTCTGATGAATAAGGAGGGGCAGGAGGTGCTCCAGGCGCCAGAGCAGCAGTTCCCCTGCAGCTTGTGGAGAGGCCCTCCTGGTGGAGCAGGCTATCCCCTGCAGCCCATGGTGTACCACAGCAGAGCAGGTATCCATGCTGCAGCCTGTGGAGGAGCCTATGGTGGAGAAGGTGGATCTGCCCTGAAGGAGTCTCTGGCTCATGGAAAGCCTCTGCCAGAGCAGGCCGTGGGCCAGAGCTGTAGCCTGTGGTGAGGGGACCACCCAGGAGCAGGGCATTTGGGGGGAGCTGCCGCCCGTGGTAGACCCCTGTTGGAGCAGTGTGCTCCTGATGAATGGCCCCTGTGGTACGGAGCCATATTTGGATCAGTTCTTGAAGAGCTGCTGCCTGTAGGAAGCCCACACGAGATCAGTTCGGGAAGGATGGCATCCCGTGGGAGGGACCACACGTTGGAGCAGTGGAAGAGAGTGACTGAGAAGGAGCTGTGGAGATGAAGCTCACTTCCTTCCTATGACTTGGCCAGTTTACAGAGACATGCATCCTTGTCAGGCTGAGAACTGAAGCTTAATGTGTTTGAGGAAGGCTCCATCTGATGGAAAGTAACTGAGGTAAAACAGGCAAGTGGTCAGAAACTGGCATGTTTTCATGTTTGCTCCCTGCTGGGCAAGGCTCAGAGAATAGCATCCCTCTTCTATACCTATGCTGGAGTGACGCAAGGAGATGCAGTTAAGGTAGGCCTGGAATTCCAGCTTAATGATACTGATTTTCTAGTGCTTGATTTAATCCTAGTCATTTTACATTAATGCTAGTATTCTGGTGGGGAAGAGTGGGTGTTTTAATTGAAAACAGTCAACAGTCTGACCCAAAGGTCACTGAAGCATTAGTCTTAGAATGTGACATCTGAAAGGCACATGAATATCATTTCTCAAGTATCTCAAACATGCTAATAGTAAAAAAGTTTATCTAGGATATATTTGGGGAAAAAAAGCTAAATGTTCAAACAGATTTTCTTTCCTTACGTTACTGAAAAGCGTGTTTTAGTTTTAGGTCTCTTTGCGTACAGTGGGAATGGCCTCAAATTGTGCCAGGGGAGGTTTAGATCGGAAATTAGGAGACATTTCTTCTCAGAAAGAGTAGTTAGGCATTGGAATGGGTTCCCCAGGGAAGTGGTGGAGTCACTGTCCCTGAGGGTGTTCAAGGAAAGGCTGGACCTGGTGCTTAGGGACATGGCTTAGTGGGTGACATTGGTAGTGGGATGATGGTTGGACCAGATGATCTTGAAGGTCTTTTCCAACCTTAATGATTCTATGATTTCATGTGCTAGTATATTAGATTTTCAGATTTTTTCCTCATCTTAATTTTGTTAAGGTTTACCTTTTTCTGTTACCTGAAACCTTTGTGCATGTGTGTTGTTTCTCCTCCAATAAATATATAAATTTGTTGAGACTTTAGCAGAAGTCATGCCTGATGGATGATTTTTAAATCTTGCTGTATCAAATAACTGATTAATTGAAACATCTGGTCACATATAGTGGAATTCTGGAATTCTGTCTGCATAATTACATGTGCATAGTCAGATAAACATCTATTAGCAAATAATACTAAATAAAAACCAGCATTAAGAGAGGTGGAAATCTCCAGCCAGATCCAGAAGCCAGGCAACATATTTATACTCCCGTGTTAAATAATACCTCCAATGTAAATCAAGCAGAGCAACGTTTTCACAAGGCAAAAGGATCTGAGTTTAAGTGGATGTTTGAGTTTTGCTCTAGTGAATTAACTACCTTTAACGTAAAACAGTGGTCAATTAAGTACTGAAAGATTAAAGCAGTGGTCAGTTTGATATTTTCTGTTTCAAGGTTGTTGTGAACATTCTACATTGCTGGTAAGGTAGGAGTTGGGCAGTTCTACAGAGTTCTGTAAGAGCTGCCGTATGTTCTAGGTATTACATACTCAATAGGGTTCAAACCCCTTGCCTTCTTTTTCCCCCGTGTACTGCAATCAAACCAAAAAATTCTGTCAACTGTATCCTCACATAAATCAGTTGTTTGATGTGATAATGGAAATCAAACACTTAGGAAATTAGAATGGATGTTGACAATAAACTACCAAAAATCTGTAAGTACTTGTCACTGCTTTTCTGAATCACAATGTATAATGCAAAAATGAAATTGAATTTCAGTAATCTAGAGACAACTATGAGTACCATTTGATCTGTGGTAGTGCACAGTCATATCTATTCATTGGGAGGAAAAAAGGAAGGAGTCCCAGTAAAAATCATTTCCACCTAAGATGCAATAAAGGAGGTCTCAGGTTGTGGTCTTTCAGTGAAGTTATTACTAAACTAAGAAGCATGATAAGAAAATATTAAACATCTTTAGCCAAAAGGATGGAGGTACCTTACTAACAATGGGAAAGTCAGAAAGTTTATTGCTATTTGTTTCTTCCTCTGAGCTCCACACCTTTCCCTGTAACAGTCAGGCTAACATCTGCAAGTCCAAGTTCACATAAAGAAGGGCATTTTCTGTGCTAAGTTCTTCAGGTGTGACCTTCATCAAAACTTCTATACTGACTTAACTATTTCAGAGGAAATGTGTATCAACATGAAACCCAATGAATTAAAAACAAACAAACAAAACCACAACCAAAGCAACAAAAAAAATCAGCATGGAAACTGTGAAATAGAAACCAGAAAAATCAGGTATAGGATGGGGAAAGTACTGTGAAGTCCTGCAAGGAAAATAATACAATTAGTAAAGGTACTTTTCCAATTTTGTCCCAGTCAAAATGGGTTTTAAAAGGAAGAAGTATAAAGAGTTTAGAAAATATTTGAGACATCAGCATTCGATGTTTCAATGATTCTAAGCTTTGCTGACGTTCACATCTGAGTGCTATTGTACTATGCAGAGAGAGAGAGATGACAGTACACCATACTGATTGCATCAAATTTGATAGAGATGGTATTAAATGAAATAAGGTAAAAATAGCTAGTGAACCACTACATTTGCATCCAAAGACACTTTGCAGGTAGGAGTCATCTTTTCATGCTTTCTAGCTGTCTTAACTTTCTCCTTTGCCTCAGATTGCCTTCTGTTGTCCATTGCAGATTGCTGAGGTTGGTCCAAGCTCAGCATAAAACTGTGTTGGCTGGGCTACTTTGTACCAGTACCATGAGAATATGTCTGTCCGGTGCGTCTTTATTTCATTTTAGTTTGTTCAGGGATATCCCGTGATACTGGGACTCGAAATTACTGGGTGAATAGTGAGTTCCTATCCTGTGAAAGGTTATGTTGGTTCTAGAGACATGGTTTTTGGGTGAGCCAGAGAGGTGGGGGAATTTTTTATATGTTTAATCATTTAATCATTTCTGGGTCCTGTGAGGACTCTTCTGGCATACCTTCTACGCTGCCTGCTGCAAGGAGTTGACAGTTTATGTAAAAAGTTAATAAGGAAGAAGCGTGAAGAAGCTGTTTCCATTCCACCACCAAATAAGGTATTAGTTCTGTTCCAGTACTTTTTTCTGTATAGATGTTATAATTAGAAATTTTAAATCAATTAAAAAACAAAAACAATCAACAACAAAAAAAACTCCCTTGAAAGGAAATGTTTCAATGAGGAAAAAAATGTTTCAATGAGGAAAAAAAAAAAAAAAGAGAGTTCTCCGAGCTAGCATTGGAAATCTTTTCTAAAATTCCAGAAGTTCTTGCAGAGTTGAGACTGCACACTTCAATTATTTAGTTTGTGCTGACTGAGTGAATATAATCTTATAGCCCTAATTCTGGCAGTACATTAACTGTTGCCTTTTTTTTAGACACATTAATAGTTCTACGGATTTCAGTTGGATTAAATATGTGCATAAAATTAAGTATTCAGATCAGAGCTGGCAGGATTATAGTCAGTATTGGCACATATACCCAGCCTAGAGTCACAAGTCTGTTAAAACTGTAACCACACAGTTTTATAATGATATGGTTGCAGATGTGAGGGTAGCTAGAGGAGATGAGAAGCTTCCAATTTGTTAGTGTTGTAGTTGGCTCAAACACAAGGGTTCTCTTCAGGATGCAAGGAAAAGGCCTCAAGTTGTGCCAGGAGAGCTTTAGGTTAGATACTTGTAGGTATTAGATATTTCAGACATTGTGCTTAGGGATGAGGTTTAGTGGTGGATATAGTAGTAGTGTTAGGCAATGGTTGGACTTGATGGTTTCTTTTTTTTGTAGTTGTTGTTGTTTTTCTTGCTGGCATTTCTGTTCCTTGTACCTTCTCCCATCAATGCAAATCCAGTCTGTAAATTGATCGGTGGTCCATGCAATCTTAAGAGTGGTGCATTAATTTACAATTAAAATGTATTAGCCTGTCTGTAATCATGCACGTATCCTGCTCTGCAACAGATAAAGTAAAAGTTCTCTTTCCACCAAGTTAGAACCATATAGGAGTGTAACAAGAGAATTCAGCTTCTCTGCATGGTACTGCCAGATAGTTCTGCTTTGGTCTTCTTACCAGCTCTTATTGTGACTATGTGCTCAGGGCAAACACAGTCAGCTGCCTGTGTAACAGGTGAGTGTAGCAACCTGCAGTGCCGTGCAAAAGAAAGCAGTTTAGACAGGAAGCTTTGCTTCTGCCTCTTCTAGAGGAAAAGTCCCTGTGCATTTCTGTGGACTGTCTGCTGTGTGAAAATATTACCTTTGTGTCCTACTGTCAGTCTGGTGTGTTGTCTAAACAGCCTCTGGAAACTACTACATGTGCCTCTAGTTCAGCTACTGTGAATGAATTGCAAATTACTGATGTAGTGGGTTTCTGTTAAAGGCAGTACATTTCTGGATAGTTTCCCCTTCCTCAGAAACTCTGGTACTGAACAGCTAAAATGAAAAGTAGGCTGCTGCCCAGCTTGTAAAAATTGCTGAAGTCTGGCTGCTAAGAACCAGTCAGCAAATCTGGTATTTGAAGAGAAAGTTAATTGACTTAGAAGGAACAAATGTCATCACCAAGGAGGTAGTCTGTATTTTGGAGTAAGTCTGCTCTTTTCCTTCTCTGAAATTAAATAATAAAATATGCAGCAGTTTACACTGTAAATGAAATCAATGAGTCCAGGCAATGCCAGTGTTTAATGCAATCAGGGAATGTTAATAGAGTCCTATGAGGGTAGCTAATGCTAAGCTGTTGGCACAGAATGAAGCAGACTGAATAAGACTAATGCACTAGGGCAATGCAATTGCAGTCCTGCCAGCAAATAAATACGAGTGTGAAGAACTGCAACTAGCTTGCACAGACTTGTGCTATTAACTGTGGCTGCGTTTTTAAGTTGCTTCTAAATCTAGAAGCATTCCTAGTGCAATATTATAAAATTAGTGCTGCCAAGGGCTTTTTTGGTAGCCAGAAATTTCCCCTGTGGATTTGTGATATTTTTCCCTGCCTTCCATTCACATTCTGTCAAAACTCCAAGGTCGCTGGAGGCACAAACGTTCTTTGTGGGGCCAGCACTGTTATTGATTATGAGTCAGGCTAGTCGTTCTTCTCCAGGAAGGTGCTGTTTAATTAAGCTGTGATTATTATTATTTTTTTTTTAAATATTGCTACTACAAAGAGTAAGCAAATAGCATTCAGAGTGTTTTATCTTCCTGGTGATGAGCAACCTGGTCTAGCAGAAGGTGACCCTGCCCATGACATGCAGGTTGGAATTAGATTATCTATCTTTAAGGTCCCTTCCAACTCAAACCATTCTATGATTGTATGATTTTAGAAACTTCTCTGAGCATGGCTCATTAAAAGGAAGGCTTTTTTTTTGCCTCTTCTGGCATGTGCATAATACTTGACATCCCATGACATTAGAAGGTGAGGGTTGCCTACTGGGATCAACTTGTCCTTTAGGCTCTTCCAAGAAGGTTGTGAGGCTTTTAAATTGTGTCTTGGCTTTCTTGACTTGCACAACAGAGACTTGTCTGTCAGTGGGGCTTTGCTAATGGGGTTTTGCTGTGTTTTCTGTCTTGTGTATCATGAATGCAAAGGCCAGCTTGACTCAAGTCAGTTTTAGGAATGGCACATCTAAGGAGCTGACCTTGTCCAAGTGTGTTTCTGCCATTCCGTTCTGTGATTGCTGCCAGGGTATAGAAGATTTTCAGCCCAGTAGGTCTGCTTCAAGGACTGCAGGCTTGTTTTCTGATAATGGATAGCAAGCTCACTATTGCTCAACTGTGTGTAGTCTGCTCCTCCAGTTCCTATTGCCTATTGCTTCTTCTGCTCATAGTAACTGGGCTTCCTCAGCTTTTTCCTTTCTTTTGCTGGGGTTGTGGAATCACAGCTTCTGAGACAGGGAATTCCATGATGGCGAACAGCCTCCAGGAGACACAGTGTCTTCATGAACATAAAGAAAACTGCTTTGTTATCTCTAGCTCAAATATGGATGACAGGTGGGGCCATCAGGGCTCCATATTCCTCTGGTCTCAGATGATTATGAGGTGGAGCAGGGTGCTGCAGAGCTGCCCATAAATGCGTTATTGACAACATGCAGAAACTTGGCCTGCTCAGAAATGCCATCTGTGCAGCTGCATCAGTTGGACTCATTGGCATTCTCTTCTATGTGTTTCCTCTTATCAGAATGTGCTATGTGTCACCATAAGGAGCATTTTTATCTTTAAATTTTGAGTATCTACACAACTTCATTTATGCACACACACATACACGGAAAATAACAATGTCATGTTAATAAAATATAACTAGAAGTGCCTGTGTCATTAGTAGCATTATATTGTTACAGAGCTTTGAGGTAAACATTCATGAGAGTATTCAGTCAAGATTCAACTGTCAGTCTTTGCAGAGAGTCAAATAGAAAAATTCCCAAATATTTTGGATGAGAGGAGACAGAATAAAAAGATTGTTCTAGATAAAAGTGTAAATAAAACCAGCTCGTTTGCATATACAAATACATATGAAATTTTCCTAGTAATTTTTTCGTCAGTAACTGAATCTTTGGCAATACCTTTTTGAACCCTGGTTTGCCACTGGTTTGGGAAGCCTTTATTGTTAATATAAGGCAATAAGCTCTGTTTTTCTAGTTATAAATTAGTTTGAGTTATGTGTAACCCACTGGAAACAACATGAGTATATCTGTTATTGTACCTGTTCTGATGTGGTTTTGCCTTCCTTTCTTCTAATAGCAAGCTTTGAATGAAAACACTAATCTTTAGCAAAACAAAGTTGCCTGATGAAAAAAGCTCTGAGTAAGAATTCAGTACTTTGTCTGAAAATCTGTGAACCAAATCGGATGGCACTTCCTTCAGAAGTAAAGTAGAATTGAAATAGGAACTACTGCCATGTCCTAGGGAAATGCTACTTCATATCTCAGAAATAATGTATAGTTTGAGTGTTGAAATTGAGCAGGCGGGTGAATTCAACGGGGTAAAATTCAGCTTTTCAAGTCATTCCATTAGCTGAAAGTGATGCTGGTGCATCTTTAAGCAAGACATTGTTTTAATCATTTTTTTAACGTTTTAATCATTTTAATTTAATTTAATCATGTTTAATCATTTTTTCATTGTTTTAATCATTTTTAGAAGCAAGTAATTTTCATGCTATCTTGAAACTTCTGGCTGTCTTTTTGAGATTAAAGGATGTGCCCTGACCAAGTAGGTCCTTTTGAGCCATCTACACAAACTGTTAGTTAATGTATTTTTTTCTTTTAATCCTGGAGCCCAGGTGAGCATTCCTTTTGGTTAATGTGAGTCTCTCTGTATTTGCAGCTGGTCTGTGCCGATTCAGCGGTGCTCAGTGGCACATGCAGAATGTCCTCAAAGACTCTGTGGAGAGCTCCGATGACGAATTCTTTGATGCGCGAGGTCAGTGCACGCTTTTGTCCTCATTCTTTCCTCATTCTTTCCACAGTTTTGCAGCAAGTAATTGAGCTTCTTTAGGAATGGACTGACAACATTGGCCTCAACTGACTGATATAGAAGAAAAAAATAATAGAATAAGATCTTCTTACAAGGATTTATGAGTGGGCCTAAATTTATGGGAGATTGGTGAAGTACTGGTGTGGATGAACGAGCTGCCATGAGCTGCATCTGGCATCACAAGAAGCACGTCTGCAGCAGTCCATAGCTTTGTGGGGTCTCTTGGGCCCAGCTTGTTTACAGGTCAGGTAATATATGATGTTACAGTTAGGTGCTCTTTTTTATAGCTCCTGATGGTGGCCATGAGTGTCTGTTACTGGTGGCCAGCCTTTAAAATCCATGGCCTAGATTTTCCACTGGCAAAATGTTCACTGATGTGCCTGGGAGCTCTGCTTGTTCAAGAAGCAGCAATATTTGAATGTTTGTGGTTTTAATCAGGAGAATCCAAAAATACAACACTGCCTGTGTATCTAATGAGACCCTGAACTTGGGCATCTTTTTTAAGGTGCCAAGTTTAATTCTGAAGTGAGAGTCTGTAGTTTGTGTGCATGCACAGTGGAAGATGGAAACTAGTTTCGCTTTTGTTTGTGTGACCCAAACCTAATGCTTTTCTGATCTATTTCATTTGCTTTTCTGAAGAGAATAACCCATATGAGAGAATTAATTCTGCTACTACTTTGAAATGCAGCTATAGGATCTTTCATAGTGTGAGCTATTGTGGTCATATTTACATCCTCGTATTACCTGGAAGTCAGGGGTTAAGGGTGATGGAATAAACTTGTAGAATGTCCTTTACCTTTTGTGGAAAGTTGGATTCATTAAGTACAGAGCAATCTATTTTGTCAAAGGGAGAGGGAATATCATATCCCTCCCCTTCCATATTTGTTGAGATTTCTCTTCTAGTTTAAAGTAAACCTGATCCAAACTGGAAAACTCAACTGTCCCATGGGGAATTTGGCTTGGGTTTGGGCTTTTTATTTTTAGTTTGGTTGTTTCAGATAACAGCATGCTCAGCAGATGTTCTGCTGATTTCTAAGTGCAATAAATTTTGATGCTTTGCAAAGGAAATGGATATATTACATCTAATGGCTAAGATTGTCATTGAGTTTCTCCATCTGCTGGATTTTTTGCTATATAATTTCCCAGCATTCTGTTTTTCTTGAATGAGACCTTGTTCTGAGGAAATAAATTTTCTTCTATGGGACTGCTTTGGCTTCAGTGTCATTGCTGTTTGGGTGTCTGGAGATGTATTGAAAATGGTAGTAAGTGCTTATAAGGCAGTATTTGGCATTAAATGTCTGTTGTCATGCAGTGAATTCTGTATTTCAGTATGTTTTTCGTTTCCTTTGCGGGTGGGATTGTTGCAGGAACGGTTGGCAACCAAACATGGCCACATCTTGTGTTTTTATGTTGGCATAAGCCCAAGTTGAAATTCAGCATGGAGGAGCTCTTATGTCAGGGTTTTTTAGTTGCTTTAAAAACGCATGGGTAAGAGGAGAACAGTGAAAACTAAACGTTTTTTTTCTGGGGGGATCAGCTCTGTACTCTTGGTTTGTAAGATAGCTTTGAAGAAGATGCATCTTGCTGCATTATACTGATCTCACTCCACCAGGGGAAAACCCCAAAACTCTGAACCAACTGATAAATCTCTTACTTATTTCTGCAAGACTGAAATGGCAATATTATTTTCCAAAACAAACAGTTTCTACAGAGACATAATTAATATTAGTCTTATTATAGAATCATAGAATCACAGAATGGCTTGGGTTGGAACGGATCTTAAATACCACCTAACTCTAACCCCCCTGCCATAGGCAGGGATGCCACCCACTAGATCAGGTTGGCCATGGCCCCATCCAGCCTGGCCTTGAACAACTCCAGGGATGGGGCATCTACAACTTCTCTGGGTGACCTGTTCCAGTGCGTCACCACCCTTTCAGTGAAGAATTTCCTCCTAATGTCTAGTCTAAACCTATCCTCTTTTAGTTTAAGACCGTTCCCCCTTGTCCTATCCTTATCTACCTGAGTAAAGAGTCCCTCTCCATCTTTTTATAAGACCCCTTTAAGTATTGAAAGGCTGCAGTGAGGTCTCCTCGGAACCTTCTCTTCTCCAGGCTGAACATCCCCATCTAGCTCAGCCTTTCTTCACCGGAGAGGTGCACCAGCCCTCTGGTCATCCTCGGGACTCGTTCTAACAGGCCCACATCTTTCTTGTGCTGGGAGCCTCAAACCTGGACGCAGTGCTCCAGGTTGGGCCTCACTAGGGAGAGTAGAGGGGGACAATCACCTCCCTCCGCCTTCTGGTCATGCCTCTTTCAATGCAGACCAGGATGCAGTTGGCCTTCTAGGCTTCAAGCACACACTGCTGGCTCATGCTGAGCTTTTTGTCCACCAGAACCCCCAAGTCTCTCTGCAGGGCTGCTCTCAATGAGTTCTTCTCCCAGTCTGTACTCCTGTCTGGGATTGCCCCGGCCCAGGTGCATCACCTTGCACTTGGACTTGTTGAGCCTCATTTGGTTCACACGGGCCCGCTTCTCCAGCCTGTCCAGGTCCCTTCAAATAGCATCTCATCCTTTTTTTGTATTAACTGCACCACTCAGCTTGATGTCATCTGCAAACTTGCTGAGGGTGCATTCAATCCCATTTTCTATGTCATTAATGAAGATACTGAAAAGCATCGGTCCCCAAACAGACCTCTGAGGGACGCTGACCATCACCAGCCTCTACGTAGACATAGAACCGTTGACCACCACTGTCTGGCTGGTTGGTATCTAGTAAGTTTTGGAGGCTCTAGACTGCCTTTCTGTGCTTTGTGTGCATATGCGTATGTATCAGGGCATGGTTGGTAAGGGTTTGAGGTGGGATTGAGTATGGTGTCATGCTGTCAGTAGCATGCAGAAGTGTGGAATGCTGGCTTTGAAAAACTGTGTGCCTCAGATCTTCCTTGGTTAGTGTACGGCTTCCAAAGCAGGTTATAACCATTTATTTTAACAACTGCTATGTAAACTCATTGAGTCCATGTAACGCAAACCAGGTTGCATTCGTCCTCATAAGTTTACAATTCAAATTGTTATATATAACCTGGACTCCTCCACTGCTAAGAAGCCATACTTAAGGATTTTCTTCTTGTTGTGGCCCTGCTACTTAGATTAATTTTGTTCTAGGTATCTTGATTTTGTTCTAAACAAATTGCTCTCTTGCTTTCCTGGCCCTTTTTGGGAAGCTCATAGACTCCTGACATGTCTAGCAACTCATGGCTCTAATTTAAGCGCAAAGCCTACTGGCTGGAGCAAAGCAGAGACAGCAAGGCAGAGCGCAAGGAGCAACCCATACATTTGGAAGTTAAAACAAAGCCAGTGTATCTACGCTCCCACCTACGTACTTAGCATGAGCCTTTTACCCATGCCCTGTGGGACAGTGAACTGGCAGAAATGTTCCTAAGACATTTGGGTTCTGATACAAGTTGACATTCAGCAAGCATTTATTCTCTGCAAATAAAACTTTCTTTGTAACACCTCACAAAGTTAGCAAGACATCCTTTCCATGAGTAAAAAGACATTAAATATATGACTCAGGAGCAATGTGGATGAAATAGGGCCAAACTGATCATGTTAGAACACTCCCTTCCACAGAAAGGTGTGATTGTCTGAATTTAAGACTGGTCCTGTTTGGGCACTGGACTTTTTAAGGAGGCGGTATAAGGAAGTGGGTAAAACAGATGGACTGTGGGTATATACAATCTATTTTAGGGCACTAAATTTTTGGGCCTTGTAAGACCATTCATTTTATTTCCAGGGCTTCATTTTTTTGTAAGTGTAATTTACAAGAAATCTTTTCTGGCAGGTGGCTGAAAATCAGATTGGTGTTTAAGAGGAAGCTTGTTTATGATGGTTATTAGTAAAGTACCTGGGAGGTGGTTTGTGTTTTTGTTTGTTTTGTTTTGTTTTGTTTTTTGTGTGGATTCTCTGAGAAACAAAGTTAACAGTTAATACCACGTTTGTGATACAATGTGAATGGTAGTATTGCTGTTTGCAGGAGATCCTGTAACTACTGTCTAACCTAGTTCAAGTTCAGTTGAACTCAACTTCTAGTAATTTTTGATTTAAAGTTGTCTACCAGATGAGAACTGACCAACCATCAAAATACCTTCTTCATCATTCCTTTACTGAATGCACTAAGTTTCTTACTTAGAATGTGGGGGCATTTTTAACAGGGATATAAAAACCTTTCTTCCCTCCTAAGCATGTAACCATAACAGATGTTACAATCCAAAATCTGCTTACAGCTCTGCTAAAGATCAAAGAGGTGGCATGTAATACAGCAGCATCATTTTTTCCAGATGCATTTATTTAGTCTGTTTAAAAACTTTTGTTTTTATTTCTGTTTTCTTAAATTGATCTTTACAGAACTGGCATCTGTATTGCTGTGTTCATAAGAAGTGGAAGCCAATAGCTATGCTTGTATGCCTTGCATGCAGCACTGGTGAGACTGCACCTCAAATATCGTGTTCAATTTTGGGTCTCTCAGTAAAAAAAATATATGAAGTTGCTTGAGCATGTGCAGAGAAGAGCAACAAAGTTGGTGTAGGGACTATAAGGCAAGACTAATGAGGAGGAGTGGCTGAGGGAACTAGGGTGGTTTAGTATGGAGAAAAGGAGTCTGAGGGGAGACCTCATCACTCTCTACAACCACCTTGAAAGGAGGATGCAGCAAGGAGTGTGTTGGTCTATTTTCTCAGGTGCTCCTAGATGTCCCTGTGCTCCTAGATGAAAATTTAAAATTTGTATAGCACAGGTGGCTTTTGATAAAAGGAAAAAAACATGCTTGTAAAGCGGTCTCTGAGTCCATTCTTCCCTCTGCCTTGCCTTTTAAATGTTGTAAAGTCAGAATTTTAGTATATTGAAATCTACAGGCTAGTATTGATGGTTTAATGTTGACTTTTAGAGATACACTTTCACTTCAGGCCTGTCTGGGGTAGGAAGATACTTATTTTGATTACATGTTAAAATTTTGATATATAATAAACTTAAAAATGTTTATAATAATGAGCCACAATTAGAGCTCTATTTTCAGGCTGAGGTGAATGTTGAACTACAATTATATGACAGATAAAAGTCCCAGGATGTTGGCTGAGGTTTTCCTTGCATCTTGGAAAATGTTCATGTTCACATTCTGAGAAGTTTGTTTGACTGTTACAGTTTTGTTAGTTTGACTGTTACAGAATATTTTACTACCCTATAGTATAGCATATTTCATTTCCTGAATAAGTATATAATCCATTTGTATTATATTAATATAATTAAGTCAGTGCTAGATAGTTACTACTTGAAGAATTTCATTGCAGTGTTTTTACCTGTATGACCCACAGAAAACCTTTTTTTTTTCTTTTGCGTGTGTGTGTGCGCGTGCGTTACTATTGGATCACAAGCTTGTTACTGAATTATACACATGAAAGTGCAGCATTTGTATTTCTGTGTTAGCTGAAGGGTTTTTAAAACAAAAAGGACATTCATTTTTCAAGAAGTTCACGCTGATATTGACACTAGCAAGCTTTGTCTTTTTCAGTGCATGTCCCCTGAAGCATTTCTGCTCCACCCAGTCATATAAGAGAATATCCTTAGGCTTCCAGCCTACTACATTGCTTCACAGCACTGTTGTAAAGACTGAATAAAAATACTTACCTGACTTCTGGTTAGAAAATAGCTTCAGTCTTTTAAGTAAAATGTGTTTCATGAAAAAAAAAAAAAAAAAACACATAACAATACTTCAGTACTGTAAATATCCTCAGTTTGTAGAAACTAAAGGAGGAGAGCTGTGGTTTGGGCAAAACTGGAAGTTTATGTGAAATTTCTGTCAGCTGTTAGGAAAAAAAATCCATGTTTTAGGGCTGTTTTGATCTTCATTCTTCAGTGCTTGCCTGGGTTGGCAAGAGGGTGGAATTTTGACTAATTATTGATATTAAACACCTGACTGATTTATTCACAACTTTGTTTTAAAAGACTTGCTCAAGGTAAGAGTAAAAATGCAAACAGTTCTCTCTTTTCTCTGTTTTTCCTATACAAAATGTATGTAGCACATAGGTACACTTCAGGGTATATCACTAAGCAGGAAGCTTTCCTGGAGAATCTTGCATATGCTAACTTGTTATCTATTCTCATTAGGGAACATGATGATCTATTTATTTTTCTTACAGTTACTAGTTTTAACCTTATGTTTGTTCTCTTGTTCATCACTGCAGTTTATTCTGTTCTCCTTTTTCTTCCTACAGAAGAGGTGGTGGAAGGAAAAAGTGCCATTCTTATAGGCATGAGCCAATGGAACTCAAATGACCTTGTTGAGCAGATAGAAACAATTGGGAAGATGGAAGAAAATCAAGGTAATGTTTAACTTGTAATGTTGCCTTACATGTTAATTTAATGTTAATAAGAAAATCTGACTATTGAAGCAATTAGGTGTCAGACATTATGTAAATACTAAAAAGAAGTATAATATACAATGCCCCGTAGTTAAAGGTTTTATGTAGACATGTAAGTAATATTTTAGTGCTTGGAAATCACAGAATTGTTGAAGTTGGAAGGAACCTCTGGATATCATCTAGACCAACTTCCCTGCTCAGGCAGGATCATATAGAGCACATTACCCAGGATTGTGTCCAGACAGCTTTTGAATATCTTCAGGGGAGGAGACTCCACAATCTTTCTGGGCAACTTGTTCAGCACTCTGTCACCCTCACAGTAAAGAAGTCTTACCCATGTTTCAGTTTGTACATGTTGCCTCTTGTCCTGTTGCTGGGCACCACTGAGAAGAGTCTGGCCCTGTCCTCTTGACACCCTCCCATAAGGTATTCGTATACATCGATCAGATCCCCTGAGCCTTCCCTTCTCGAGGCTGAACAGGCCCAGTTCCCTCACTCTTTCCTCATATGACAGATGCTCCAGACTGCATTTTAGCAGCCCTCTGCTGGACTCTCTCCAAAAGCTCCATGTTTCTCTTGTACTGGGGAGCCCAGAACAAGACCCAGTACTCCAGGTGAGGCCTCAGCAGGGCTGAGTAGAGGGGGATTAACTCTCTTGACCTGCTGGCAACACTCTTGCTTAATGTACCCCAGGATACCATTGGCCTTCTTAGCCACAAGGGCATGTTGCTGGCTCGTGGCCAGCTTGTTGTCAACCAGGACCCCCAGGTCCTTCTCCACAGAGCTGCTTTCCAGCAGGTCAGCCCCCAGCCTGTATGGGGGCATGGGGTTATTCCTCCCCAAGTGCAGGGCCCTGCACTTGCTTTTGTTGCGCTTCATGAGGTTCATCTCCACCCACTTCTCCAGCCTGCCTCAGTCTCTCTGAATGGCAGCAGAACCTTTTGGGGTATCAGCCACTCCTCCCAGTTTTGTGTTAACAGCAATCCTTGCTGAGAAGGCATTCCATCCCTTCATCTAGGTCATTGTTGGGTAAGTTAAACAATACTGGAGCCAGAACTGACTGCTGAGGGACGCTAGTAGCTGCAGGTCTCCAACTAGACTGCCACTGATCACAACCCTCTGAGCTCTGCCATTCAGCCAGTTCTCAATCCACCTCACTGTCCACTCATCTAATCCACATTTCCTTAATTTTCTGTACGAGGATGTTGTAGGAAACAGTGACAAAAGCCTTGCTGAAGTCCAGGCAGACAACATCCACTGCTTTCCCTCATCTCTCCAGCCAATTACGGAATCACAAAATCACAGAATGGCCGAGGTTGGAAGGAACCTCTGAAGATCATCTAGTCCAACACCCCTGCCGAGCAGGATCACCTACACCATATTGCACAGGATGTCATCCAGATGGGTTTTGAATATCTCCAGAGAAAGAGACTCTACAACCTCGCTGGGCAACCTGTTCCAGTGCTGTCACCCTCACAGTAAAGAAGTGCTCTCGTATTCAGCTGGAACTTCCTGTGCTTCATTTTGTCCCCATCGCCTCTCATCCTCTTGCTGGGCACAACTGAAAAGAGACTGGCTCCATCCTTGGTTGTCCCATCATAGAAGGCAATCGGATTCCGTATGCTTAGAGGTGGCCTTCATGATAAGCTGTCCCATCACCTTTCCAGGGATAGAGGTTAGACTGTTTGTTGTGTTCCATGATTCCTCCTTCTTTCCCTTTTAGAAGACTGGAATGATAGTGGCTTTATTCCAGTCCTCAGGCACCTCCCCCGTTCTCCACAGCCTTTCAAAGGTGATGGAGAGTGATTTAACAGTAACAACCTCCATCTCCATCAGGACGTGTGGGTGCCTCCCATCCATGGATTTGTGGTATCAAGTTTGCCTAAATGATCTCTGAACTGATACTCCTCAACCAAGGGAAAAATTTCCTTTCTCCATACTTCTTCCCTGGTATCATAGATCAAGGATTCTTGAGGGCACGTGTTAACAGTAAAGACTGAAGCAAAGATGGCATACAGTAACTCTACCTTCTCTGTATCCTTCGTCACAAGCAACAATTTCTTGCAATGTTTTGTAAAAGAAAGAATTCTCATGTTTTAATCTTTAACTTCACTTCTATTCACACATAACTGCTCAAAGAGGCTTTACAGGCAGTGTACCCAACTCAACAGCATTTGATGAGTTGGTTTATGTGTAAGATGCATCTACATTCTGATATTGCTTATCATAGAATGGCTTGGGTTGGAGGGGACCTTAAAGATCACCTAGTTTCAACCCCCTGCCATAGGCAGGGATGCCACCCACTAGATCAGGTTGGACAAGGCCCCATCCAGCCTGGCCTTGAACAACTCCAGGGATGAGGCATCTACAACTTCTCTGGGTGACCTGTTCCAGTGCCTCACTACCCTTACAGTGAAGAAATTTCCTCATAATGTCTAAACTAAATCTATCGTCTTTTAGTGTGAGACCATTCCCGCTTGTCCTATCCTTATCTACCTGAGTAAAGAGTCCCTCTCCATCTTTTTTATAAGACCCCTTTAAGTGTTGAAAGGTTGCAATGAGGTCTTACCGGGAGACATTACAGTGTGTGTGTGTGTGTATATCCTAGGGAGACATTATATGTATGTATATATATACACATTGCTTAATGTATACTGTAAGTGTACTGTAGCTTTTCATTCATTGTGCTGATTTTTACCATTATTGAACAAGGCTGTCAGTCAAGAGTTAAAGTTGGCAAGGAGTGGGGCAGAAGAAGACTGAGCCAGTATTTCATGTACAATGTCTTGTTATGTCAGCATGTAATTTAATTGCTTCAGTAGTGCAAAAGAAAGAAGAACGCTGGCTGTAATGCACGCTGCTGGTTAGAAACTTTCCTTGATGCACCCCTGCTAAATACATCAGATTACTTAACAGGTGAGGCAGTTACAGGCATTTCCTTCTTTTCTCTGCCACTCTCAAATTCAGTCCTACTCATTTGCTGCCTGTTGATTTTTCCTTGCATGTGCTCATGTATGTTTGTCTTAATAATTATCTGCCAAATGCTGATAGATCTTATTGCAGTGTTTTTAGTACAGATATTAAATTACACAGTGCTTTTGTTACAGCTTCATAAAACTGAATAACAATTAGTGATTTAGCAGTCTTAGAAATGTTTCTGACTAGTAACCATCAGATACAAATGAGGAAAGCAAAGAGAGAATGAGGAGGGTGCTTGACTGTATTGTCTCCAGTGCCACAGTAAAAAGCTATTTCAGTCTTAGCCCAAGTGTTTATAGCCAAAAAATGTAAGTCCAGGTAAATCTGGGTTCTCTCTTTAAAAACATTATGCAGAAAAGAGTAAGATGTCCTCTATGTTGTCTTTTTGTGAGGAACTTCACTGTCTCAGTGGAAAGATGTGAGGAGTATGGTCTGCTTTTCCAGTGAATATGTGTTTTTTTGCCTAAGCTGGATTTACTTGTGATTCTCAGAAAGTGATGAGTTCATTGGCTCTAGTTGCAGAAAGCTTTGTTGCAATTTAATCAGTCTCTAGGACAAATGGTTTTGCTCAGTGGCTGTGGAGGGAGCAGAGCACTGACTGCTTTTCATGGTTTAACAAATCAATTAATAAAGCATATCATTTATGGGATCTTTCAATGAATTAAGATGTATGAGAAGATGCAGCATGCTCTGAGCGGAGCTGAAGGCCCACTGGACACTATTTAAGTAATGCTACAGATCCAGTGTAAGACATGCAAAGGTTATCGGGAACTTTATAAATGGCAAGTGTGTAATTTAATTCAGTCATTGATTTTCAGTAAGTACAACTGAGAGCACTTGACCACCACAACCTTTCTCATCAGTGATAGAAATACACCTTTAGGGGAAAACTGGGAGCAGCATTTAAATTGATTAAGTTTTCACTATGGATATTTCCATTGATGTGAATTTGTGTAGTTACAGGATTATAGGTAATTGGCATGTTCTTGTTTGGTTATTATTTCTTTTGAGGAAAACAAATGTGTCTTTGTAAAACATGCTAGAATTACATGACATTTGGAAATTATGTGCAATCTCTGCTTCTTTTGATTGTCTCCTCTTACAGTTCTCATGCTTTTCAGGAGCACACAATTACTGGCTTTTGCCAGAAGGAGTACTTAATATCTGAGCGTAAATGCGCTTGGGGATTAAGTTTGTATGTTCATTAAAATGGCAATAGGCGACCTTCCTTGTTCTGAGCCTTCTCAAAGTTACAGTGCATTAAAGCTATGAAACTACTTATTTCAACGCTGGTATGGAAAGAAAAAATAAAGCTATCTGGTTTTATCTCTCAAAGGTCCATGTTGTATGATAAGAGATGTGTTGACCTTCAGTGTTTTAAATAACAGATGATAAAGAGCTTATCTAGAAACTAGTCAAGTTTTATTGCTGTTCTGGTTCATAAATAATTTATTGGAGATATGTGAAAGTGCCTGCTTGCACACGCACATTTGCTGCAGGTTCCAATAAAAATTACTTTATTTCTTCTTTCTTGCTTAAGGGGTTTAGCCAGATCTGGGGCCTGACCGAGTAATGCATCTAGGCCAACAGTTATATCCATCCAAAGTAATTTTGAGACATCGAAGAAACAAGTGGAAGAGTGTTCTCAATGCCACCTTTTACACTTCCCCTGCAGTCCATTTGCTCCTCATCCAGACCCAAACATTTAATGCTCTTTGACATTGACTAGCTTTTAGCTGGGTGTTCCAGCAAGGAGCTGATTGGTGCAATAGAGCCTGAAGTCCAAACTATCATCTTGTTTATGGAAGTGAGAAGAGTTCATTGATGTTATCATGCTGGCTGACTACTGTATTAGACTACCACAACAACATCTACTTTGTTTGTCCCTTAATCCTTTCCAAGAAGCTCTCAACAGTGCCATCACCAACTGTAAGCTCCATAAAGTCCAGCCCCTCCCTTATATACAGTAGCAACCCCCTGCCTTGCCTGCCCTGCCTGTCCTTCCTGAAGAGCCTATAACCATCCATCACAGCACTCCAGCCACAGGATGCTTCCCACCAAGTCTTGCTTATGCCAATGATGTGATAGCTCTGGAACCAAGCTAAAGGTTCTAGCTTCTATTGCTTGTTCCTCGTGCTGCATGCATTGATGTAGAAACATTTCAGTGTGCTCCAGTGTAGCCTGCACCTCATGGAGCAGATTGAAGGATCTCACTAACACAGAGTGCTTCTCACTTTGGCATGCTGTCCCATATCCTTTTTCCCTCTTCAAACCTAGTTTAAAGCTCTTTCAATCAGCTCTGCCAACTTGGGCACAAAAATTCATTTCCCCCTCTGAGAAAGGTGCATCCCATCAGGCGACAGCAGGCCTGATGCCATGTAGACCATGCTGTAGTCAAAAAACTGTCAGAGCCACGTATTGATCAGCTGGATCTGCCTATTGCTCTCACTGTTGTTCCCTGATACTGGAAGGACAGAGGAAAACAATACCTGCGCCTCCTGATCCTTTAACTAATTGTCAAGACCCTGAGGTCTCTTTTGATCACCTTCGATCACCAATTTTATTGCTGCATACATGAAAAAGCAGTAATGGATAAATAATCAGAGGGCCATACCAGCCTAGAAGGTTTTCTAGTAATGTTTCGTACCTGGGCCCCTGGGAGGCAGCAGACTTCCCAATGAATGGGATCTTGTTGGCATATCAGGCCCTATCTTCCCCTCAGAAGGGAGTCACTGACATGCTTTTTTTTTTCATAATGGTAGTTGTCTTGGGAAGGCAGGGTAGGCAGTGATGGGATTCACATGCTGCACCAAGCAGAAACCTGCTTCCATCCCCCCTTAGCTCTTTAGTCTCACCACCTTCTGCCTGGTGGAGAGAGGATAGGGAATTCTTCATGTCATATGTTATGACTGGCTGACACCTCTGTCCCAGGGATGGTAGGGTATGATTCCACCAGTCCATTTCCTTTTCCCTCTCCCTGATGCTCCTCAGCCTGTCCACCTCCTCCCAAAGCTCTGTCACCAGGCTGAGCAGTTCTTCAGTCTGGGTGCACCTCCCACAGATGTATTAAACTGATGCCGTCAGATGCTGACAGAAACCTCAAGCACACTCTGCAGGCTAAGACCTCTTTTTTCAGTCTAATTATGTGTAGGTCTTAGTTGCTTTGTTGAATTTTGCATTTCAAACGTTAGTTTAAAAATAAATTAATGATTGGGTCAAGAGAATCACAAGCAAATATTGCAGATATGCCAACTTGGCTCTGAATTAGCATTTTCCATTTACTTAGCAGAAGGGTTCATTTCTTTGCATTAAATGGGTTCACCCTCATGGTTCTGTGCTTTCAGTTATGGTGATTTTCACTTTGTACTGGTGTTCTCTGCCCCATCCTCAGGCACTTAGGCTGCATTGACTAATTTTTTCCACAGTGAACGTTCTGTGTAAACAAACTACTCTCCTTCTCCCCAGTAGCATGTGACCTCTCCTTCCTTGACTCTTTCTAGAGTGTCATATAATTAATTAAACGGTGTTTGGACATAACCAAATGTAGTGTTTATGCTGCTATTAAATTTATTGCAATAGCATCTGCCACTGCCTGATAATGTGAAGAACGGAAAACAGAGTTTGGCTTAATGGAATGAACAGTGGAAGAAAAGGATGGAAATTAGAATAGCAATAGCATTCCAAAACACATCAGATGGCTCATATGAAAACAGATTTACTTCTTGCAGCAGATTTTAAAGATAAACAGTGAATTGGACTTCTGCTGTCCTTGACATGCAAATTATCCATGATAGCAGTTTATACTAGAGTAGGTTACTCATGTTCAACAACTGCTGTCATTTTATTTTTGTGATGCTGTGCATTCTAAAATACAGCTCAGCAAATGTTTGCAAAATGGAGAAAACTTAAGGTAACTTCTAAGATATTTTTAGCTGAGTGTGGGGTCCTGTTGCAGAGAACCCTGGTTTCCTTGCTGTTCTTCCACAGATTCCCTTTCTGGCTTTGGGCCAAGATTAAGATTTGTATTATGTATATGTATTAATATTTGGTCCACATGCTAAAATCAGCAGGTGGTCTTACATCATTTTCATTGGGCCTAAAGGTTCCCTGGCTGTCAGTCCCATTCAGAGGGTAATCTTATCTGTAGGTGTATTATCTCCTTTCCTTCTACTCCCATTGTTGTTATATTTGACACAGCATTAATATATATATATATAATTTTTCTATTTTAAGGTAAATTTCACTGTATTCTTGCAGGGGGAAAGTCGGGTTCTAAAGTAGAACATGAATGTTGTTTGTTCCAGTGATAACTTGTTAAGCTGTTAAATAAATTCAGATGATTAGAACAGGGTAAGCCATGAATACCATAAAGCCTGCTGAAGGTACAGCAGCTAATGTTGCAAGACTGGATATGTGGTGAAGAAGATGAAGAAAGATCCCCTTAATACCTTGCTGGTGCTTAAGCACACAACTCTGTTCAGCTGTGCTAGACTCTGATGCTGACCATATTAGCAATGTAATCACAATGGAGAACAAAACGAGTCAGAGTTATACAAAATACTCTATGGGGGTGCAAAGAAGATGGAGCCAGTCTCTTTTCAGTGACTGAAAATTTTTAATTTTTAATTTTTTGTTTTTGATACCTTTTTAATTTTTTGTTTTTGGTAGCTTTGCAACACGTGGTAGCAAGCAACTAGAGGAATTGCAGATGGTCTTCTAATTCCTGGCCAGAGAGATGGCAATTTGTTGCAGATTCTGTGAAAATCGCTGTGTGGTGAAAACCTTTGTACTCCCCCGTAAAGCATAGTTAATTGCTAGGGCACAGAGTTCCTACTACCTTTATTTCACTAGCATGCTTTCTTTTCACAAAGTGAATAGTTCTTTGAATTTGATGAGTCTCCTCATAAACTGAACTCTTCCTGATATTGTCTCTTTAAGTGTAGAGCTAATTTCAAAGCCCTTTAGTAGTATAGATTTCAAAGGTTGTAGTTACACAAATGAAGTAGAATGCCCTCAAGTGGTTAACCAGGGATGACATTTAAGTTTTTGCCATAGTCTCACAGTAAATGTCTTCAAAAGGGTATTTTAAAATACAGGAGGTCTGCATTTCAGTCTAGATTCATATTCCTTGAACCTCTTGAGGGATGACTATATGAAGAGAAATGTAATGTGATTTATCAGAACCCATCTGATGCTGTTATTTTGGCAATTTAAGAGCTGTTGTGGGATTTGTATGTAGAGGCTGGGAAAGAGGGTAGGAGCAATTAAAAGATGACCTTGCTTGAAGCAATTCTTAATAGTTGAAGGCAGCCCAAGTGACCTCTGGCATAACCCCAGTTTGTGGTAGCAGCTTATAACTAGTGGATTCTCTTTAATTTTTTATTTTAAATAAAACGGGGCACTAAAGGCTATTGCAAGCTAGCAGGTGTTCTGGGAGATATTTCTGTATCGTTGTGGAAGGCCGTTAAACCTCATTTCAATGCCAATTTTTATTACAGTCCCATTTTGTATACTAGTCTGTATTTCATCTGACAGGGAGGCATGAAATTAATGTGACTGCACTGAGATCACAAGACCTGTTGTAAGCTGTTGTCATACAACTTCATTATAGAAGACCTCTGCATCTGCACTGAGCATAGTTCTGCTACTGGAGAATTCACATGCATGCAAGACTCTGGTTTGATAAGTGTGCATGGATGTGTTGGTTTCTGTTTCGGTATAGATGTTCCTGCCATGCAGAGTTAGAATTTCCTGGCAAAAAAGTGTGTTTGTATTACTTGAACCAAATGTCTTTCTGGGTGACTGTGTTCTGATGAATTGTTCTGATGAATAAAGCCTTCACCTTTTTTTGTTTGTGTCAGGCTTTACAGCCATGCTAGCTTTGCATAACCTGTACCAGCAGATCTAGTAGAAGAGGAGAAGAATCACATGAAGTAAAGATTTCAAACTATATCACTCAGTTGTGCACATTGCTGTCACCTGAGTAGCTCTGACTACTTCTCCAAACTGAGTGACAGAAATGAATGCAATCATTTATGTTCCAATATAAAACATGCCACCCTTCATTTCATTTCATTTCATTTTCTTAGGCTTGCAATAAGGATCAGTACCATTCTATGTAATTTGTTCTTTACAGCCACCATCATTTTTCTATGTTCTGCCGTGCAGCACTGCATGCAAACTGTGCTGTTTGCAAAGGTGAGAGACCTGCTGTAGCTCAAAAACTGTGAAGCACATAAATAAAGTCTGATACGCCTTTTCATATCACAGAGAGATTCTGTGCCTATGTCAACAGTATTTCCTTACATTTTCATGGATGATTTCATTGTGGTCGTTTTCTGAGAGATATGTCTGATGACATTTCTAGTATGTGAATGGCTTCCTGTGTTGTTTAACTGAGAATTTTATTCTAAAGCTGATGTTAAATAACCCAAATCTGAGAGTGACTGGGTACACATTGAAGAGAAATCCATGCATGTCTGACAGACACCTTATAGTCATCACATAAGTGGTAGGGTCGCAGGATAAGCAGTAGCTCTGTGTGATAAATAGCCAAACCATATGGTAATTGCTGATTTATCTTTGTCTCTGCAGTCTTCTGCTTGATAATCTCTCCCTCTGGCATTTATTCTGACCTTTGAAGCTCATAATCAGCTTCAAGCAAAACTGCATCATTGAAAGCACTTTTATATCTCCTAAACATCAATTAAGTCTCCTCAACAAAGTATCAACCTCATGTGTATTACAAAATGGGGTTTCTCTGAGGGTAGATGAATTGATTAGGGTTAGTGACAATCCTGATTCCTGTGGCTTGAGTTCTTTTGCTCCGAGGAGGAGCAAGTGTTGCTTTGTGTCACTAAACCTTTGTGAGTGTATTGAAATGCCTCTACAATTCTGCTTGGTTTCCCAAGATACAAAAGCTACTGGAATGTAATGTTTCTTGCTCCCCTCAGTTTAGACATACTTATTCTCGCCTCACATCACGTAAGTGATTATTCTGTCCTAAAGCAGTTTATATATTTGACTGCCTTTAGGAGTATGGTAAATTGTTGTAGCTTAAATTGGTCATATGCAGTGCATTATTTTTCGTTCTGTCATCTGTGGAGTTTTACATGCAAGGTAATTTGGGGGTTTAGGAGATTTTTATTTCTTTCACTCCATTTTTTTAATTGCCTTTGCTGCTATACCTTCGACTCTGTTCTCTGACAGACAGAATGTTTTGCAGTGGGAGTGGGAGGTGTTAAGTTCTGTGACAGGTGAGTTAATTCCACAATTTCAGACTCCCAGGCTCCCAGAAAGATGCTCTCATCTGCACAGGCTAGATATTTGACCTTTAAGAGGGAGGTCATTGCATCTTAGCAGAATAATTGATTGTGATCTGGCATGTTGGCTAGTTTGAGGAAGCATCTGGAAAAGACTAAGACTTTCATTCTTTCCTGAAGCCTGCAGGAAGCCAATGCAGTGATAATAGGTCACGTTCACTCAATAGCGTGAAGAATTTATTCTGCTCAGTAATATGAACCAGAGCTGTGTAGGATGGCTCTGCAGCTGTTTATAGATGTGGCTTTTCAAATGTTTTGCTGCTAGGAAGTCATTAAAACAAAGGGTGGGTTTTTGAAAGCTCTCAGTGTGTTTGAGGACCTGGTTACTTTAGAAAACTCGGACATAAGGACATCAGTGGGAACTAGCCACTGCTATCACCAGCCTACTGTTGATCAGTTACTTTGGGTGCCTGCAGGAGAAGTGCCTGTTCCTGTGTCTTCTCATGCCAGATTTGAGAAGCCTAGGGTTCTCTCTAGCTGATGTGTTTGCAAGTTAAATCAAAAAAAAAAAAAAAAAAAAGGGAAAAAGAAAGGTTTCTAATTTGATCTCATCCTGACCTTTCCTGACTCCATCACTAGCTATTGCAATGTAATCTGTTACAAACCACTGCTTTCTGACTCTGTGTGGGATTTGACTACCTTTTTTTTTCCCCACTGTAGTTTACATAATGTTACAGTTAGCATAAATTGGTATAATGACAGTATGAATCAAGACAACTGGAAAAATCTGTAAAATGTTGTTAATGTCATCAGAGAGGTTCTGTCCAGCCAGGCCTCATGATTTTACTTCATTAAAGCCCTTCCAGTAAATAATAAAACATAAATCTCTTTCTAATCAGTTTCATTTTGGTGACACATGAAATTTCTGTCTTTTTCTGTTGTAGGTCATGATGTATGTTCCTGTCTCATACAGACCTGTTCAGTAGTCTTATTCATTACATTTTCATCATTACAGAGAAGGGCCCCAATTACTTCAGTGTCTGGTATTTAACCTCAACAATAAAGCTGAACCTATGCAGGCCCCAAATCTAGTTATCTTCCAAAGTGTATGATCAGCAAAGCTGAAATTTGAAATACAGGCATGTGTTGATCCCTTTACATGACACACACACCCATGCACATAGACACACAGCCCTCACCTGTTATGCCATGGGACTACGTTGAATTCAGACAAGTTTGTTCTTTTGGGCAGCACAATGCCAAAGTTCCAGCCACTGAAATTCCTGACTTGTACTACAAATCAACCAGAAAACAAGCAAAACAAACAAAACACAGCAAACCCCTTCCCTTCCCTTCCCTTCCCTTCCCTTCCCTTCCCTTCCCTTCCCATTCATTTTAAGTTAAAACTGTACTTCTGGGTGCAGATTTTCAAAAGAAGACAGTATAAGTTCTTACATTACTGAAGTCTGAGCTTTTGGCAGTGTAGTAGTGTTCCAAAGACAGTAAGACAGCTGCACTGTGCAGACTGCTGTGTCTGAAATTAACGAATACCTTTTATGCTTCCATAAACAACTGATCTGTGCGTCATAGTTTTTCAATCTCTTAATACTACAAGTTGATATCATGCTTCTTTTTTTTTTTTTTTTTTTAAATCCCCAATCAAAGTGAGAAAACAGTTTGGAAAGAAGGCCAATATTCCGATAGCAGTCTATCTATAGAATAGGAACTGCAATTAAAACAGTGCCTGGAATCTATTGTCCAGTTATCTATAAGATTTTTATGCATGTGGAGCAAGGAATTATCCTTCAGTCTGGCATTTGATACATAAAGGAAAAAGCAACCCACCCCCTCTGCTTTCTAAAGACCAAGAACAAGATTTTCAAAGGAACAGGGCACAAGTAATCCCAGGAAGTATCTTGTCTAATGTGTTGCATTGTGAAGATAACAGAAAGTGTTTGTGAGCACATGATGAATCCTGGGTTTCCTATTTCAGTACTCTGTTGAAGATAAATATTATGGTTCCCTATAAGGTGGTGTCTCATGGCCCCGAATAACCATTTTTCATGACTGATGTAATTTTAAAACTAATGTTTGCGTGGTACAGGTTCTGCTTTGAGCTTAGGTGCTAGAAAACTGTCATATTTTTCCTAGGAAGAACCTCAGAGTAAAGTGGGTCTTCTGGACAGGTTTTTGGAAACACCACTTTTAATTAGAAGCAGATTTAAAGTGTAGAGGCTTCCAGAAAGCAATTACGTTTGTTTGGAATTGCTGGGTTTGTGGGTTTATGTTGTTGCTGTTTGTTAGTGGTGTTTGTGTGTGTGTGTGCTATTTATTTTTGTTTGTTTCGCACAAATATTAAATGACTAATCCTTTAAATCCTTGCCTGCCAAAGAGGCAAGAATAATCACCTTGCTTTTAAATATAGAAAAACTTAGTCACTGTTTGAATGATTTTCTCATGGCTACAAGGAATGATAATGGTAAAATCTGCTATAGAATTAGTTCTTAAGTGTAATGCAGAAGTCTGTGTATATTTACTTTGTAAATTCCACTGAGGTATAGGAATGAAGGGTGTTATGTAAAGACAACCTGGCACTTTTAGTTCATAATTGTTTTCTTTTAAACAAAAGATTACTATGGATTTAACATGCCATAGTTCTCATAAAGAACTTTACGGCAGTTTCTCTTGTTTCATTACGTGACAGTGGTTATGTTGAGGCAGATGCTGAGATGCTGGACTCAGCAGTAAATCATCACAAATTTGCCATTTGGGCACATTGTAATAATGTTGACTTATTTGTAGCTTTTGATATTCTGTATCTTATACATGAATATTTTGGAGAACAATGGCCCATAGGGTAAAGAAACAAGCGTCATGCAATGAGTAGGAAAACTAATGAGTGGAAGCACATTTAAAAGATAAAGCATCTCACTGTATTCTGTATTTTGAAACAAACTAGTTTGTTATTCTTGGGACAATATTGAACGGTTAATAGATTGACAGTAGACTAAACAATAAACTCAATTAGATCAGGTGTTAAAAGCCTGTCTCTCAGCTTTATTTGTATAGGTTATCAGTTTCTTGTCTTACATAAAAAGTCACTGCTAGGCACTGGTCCACTGTGAGCGTCACGTTGCTGGGTCCTAGTCAACTTGTTGTCCACCAGGATCCTCAGGTCTTTCTCTGCAAAGGTGTTTTCCACACTGTCAGTCTGCGTTATTGTTCCCCAACTGCAGGACTTTGCATTTCATTTGGTTACACTTCATCATATTCCTGTTGACCTGATTCTTAAGCCTGGTGAGATCCCTCTGAATGGCAGCACAACCACGTGATGTCTTAGCCACTCTGTCTAGTTTTGTGTTGTCTGTGGGCTTGTTGAGTGTGTAGTCTGTCCCATCGTCTAGGTCATTAATAAAGCTGCTACACAGGACTGGATCTAGTAGCGACCCCTGGGATGCACCAATGGACACAGGCCTTCAGCTGGACTTGCACTGCTGATCACAATGCCTTAAGCCTGGCAGTTCAGCCAGCTGTCAGTTCATCTCACTGTCCACTTGCCTAGCCTGTATTTCCTCACTTTGTTTGCAAGGATGTTATGAGAGGCAATGTTGAAAGCCCTGATAAAGTTGAGGTAAACAATATCCACTGCTCTCCCTTCATCCACCAAGAAAATAGTCTCATCACAGAAGTATATCAGGTTGGTTAGGCTTGATTTCCCCTTCATAAATCCATGCCGACTACTGCTATTCACTTTCTTGTTTTCATGTTTGGACATGAGAATAGCCAGTAGAGTAGCCTATCCAGCCAGTCTGCCTGTTTATTCAGATTTATTTATTTATCCAGAATTACTTATTCTGAATTCTTATAATATGCGCATTCACAATACGTATATTATATATATACGTATCTTTGGGTCTGTTTAGTTAAATGTGTTGAGGTTTTTTAATCGCATTTGTTAATACCGTAATTAACATTAGTATATAGTAATTTGTTAGTAATTAGTATATAGTAGTTTGTTAAGTATGTTAATACAGTTGAACTAGCAGATATTGCGGACCTGCTGTTTGAGGACCAAGAATGTGCACCTAATGCCTCTGATGAGATATTGTAAAACATGAGGTGTTTGTCCAGAGTGGTCTGAGTATATAATTGACTGTATTGAAGGTACTGAATCTGCTCTCGTTGAAGCCAAAAACACTCTAAATTCTGCTCCAAAGTCAATGTGGACTTGCGTTGTCGTCTTTATAACAGATGATGAACATATGATCCTGTTGTGATAAAAGGTATTAGGAAAGCACTGCGTTTATCTGCAGTGTTTCTTCCTGTTTGTTCAGGTTACAAGTTTTTTTTGTGTGTGTTTGAAAATCCCTTGCTCTATATTTCTGTTACTCCTGTCATGTGTCCTGGTAATGTAGCATTGCAGTTACTTCTGGGAGTTCCCCAACTAATCACAGCGATTTATGGAAGAACTGAATGATGAAGGTCTTCAGAGAATTTTAAAGGCTCAATTCACTTGTCAACATATAGGTGATTGGTGCCATTTAAAACATCCCAGACCATCTATGATACCTAACGTATGGTTCTAGCAGAGATGACCTCTTCTACTGCTGTTGCAGTCCTCTTCCACTACTGTTCCAGAAAGGCACAGATGACAAACAACATCTGTGCTGGTACTGTACATCTCTGCATAAGGACCCATATCTTGTTATAAGTGTTGCTGTAAGAATAGAGGAGTATTTAATATGTAGGATTGCAAAAAACCCTGTTTATTGTTCAGTTTATCCACAGGATTTCCTGTGAACAGATCCTTCTGTTTTGAAACTGTTTAACTCTATACCCTTATCTACCCGAGGGTGCTGAGGGAGCTGGCAGATGTGATTGCCGAGCTGCTTTCCATCATCTATCAGCTGTCATGGTCAATCAGAGAGGTCCCAGATTACTGGAGACTTGCTAATGTGACACCCATCTATAATAAAGGTCATAAGGAAGATCCAGGGAACTACAGGCCTGTCAGCCTGACCTCAGTGCCACGGAAGGTTATGGAACAAATCATCTTGAGGGCAGTCACACAGCATGTGCAAGACAACCTGGGGATCAGGCCCAGCCAGCATAGGTTCATGAAAGGCAAGTCTTGCCTGACCAACCTCATCTCCTGTTATGACCAGGTAACCCACCTGGTGGATGAGGGAAAGCCTGTTGACGTAGTCTACCTAGACTTCAGCAAAGCCTTTGACATGGTCTCCCACAGTATTCTCCTGGAGAAGCTGGCAGCCCATGGCTTGGACAGGTACACCCTTTGCTGGGTTAAAAACTGACTGGAAGGCCAGGCCAAGAGATTGGTGGTGAATAGAATGAAATCCAGCTGGTGATCAGTCTCAAGTGGTGTTCCCCAGGTGTTGGTATTGGGGCACACCCTCTTCAATATCTTTACTGATGATTTGTATGAGGGAATTGAGTGCACCCTCAGTAAGTTTGCAGGTGACAACAAGTTGGGGGGGGGGGGAAGCGTCAGTCTGCGTGAGGGTAGGAAGTCTCTGCAGACTGGGCAGGTTGGATCAATGGGCAGAGGCAAATGGGATGAGGTTCATCATGTCTAAGTGCCGTGTCCTGCAATGTGGTCACAACAACCCCATGCAATGCTACAGGCTTGGGGCAGAGTGGCTGGAGAGCTGTGCAGAGGAAAAGGATCTGGGGGTGTTGGTCGATGCTCACATGAACATGAGCCAGCAGTGTGCCCAGGTGGCCAAGAAGGCCAACGGCTTCCTGGCTTGTATCGGGAATAGTGTAGCCAGCGGGACCAGGGAGGTGATTGTTCCCTTTTACTCTGTACTCTGCTCTGGTGAGGCCGCACCTTGAGTATTGTATCCAGTTTTGGGCCCCTTGCTACAGGAAAGACATTGAAGCCCTGGAGCATGTCCAGAGAAGGGCTATGAAGCTGGTGAAGAGTCTGGAACACAAGTCTTTCAAGGAGCAGCTGAGGAGGCTCAGGGGAGACCTCATTGATCTCTACAACTACCTGAAAGGAAGGTGTGGGGACCTGGGAGTGGGCCTCTTCTCACAGGTAACTAGTGATAGGGCTAGAGGGAATGGCCTCAAGTTGTGCCAGGGGAGGTTCAGGTTAGAAATTAGGAGACATTTCTTCTCAGAAAGAGTGATTAGGCATTGCAACGGGTTACCCAGGGAGGTGGTGGAGTCACTGTCTGTGGAGGTCTTTAAGGAAAGGTTGGATGTGATGCTTAGGGACATGGTTTAGTGGTTAATACTGGTGGAAGGGGGATGGCTGGACTATATGTTCTTGGAGGTCTTTTCCAACCTTAATGTTTCCATGATTCTATGTCTGTAAAAGGTGAGGAATCCAAGTATTTATGCAATCAATTATTGTCTTTTTTTCCTTTCAGGTGAATTATATAGAGCCTCTTTAAGAAAACAAAGGTTACCTGCACAAGGCAGTATTGAAATACATGAGGACAATGAGGTGAGATTGTTTCCCAAAACAGATTGTGCTGATTTCCAAGGATCAGATATGTGGAAATACTCTCTTTTTATATTATGGAATTGTAAGCCTCTTTGATGGCTTAGTCTTTCTTTCTTATTTTTCAGTAAGTGCACATGCAATAACTGAAAATCAAAATGAGATTTTCACATATTACACAATTCACTTAGGTGGAAATATGACCCATTTCTCTCAAAAGATGTCTACTTAGTGCTTCAGGTCAAATACAGGTCTTGAGAAGCAGATTTGGAAGCGGTCAGGAAATTGACAGTAACAAAATTACTTCTTTAGAAGAAGCAAAGAATCTAAACAAGTTGTGCTCCGTCCAGTTGACTGACTAAGGTCCTCTGTCCTAACACAGTACAGGAAACAGAAATGTCTGCATTTCTGTATTTCAAGAATCCCAAGCCAAATGTCCCCTGAAAATGCTGTCGGTCTTTGACATCAGGTGTCCTTTTAGTTCAATCCTTGAGCTCCTTGTCTTAGTCATGATTGAACTGCTGATTATAGGCAAATTTATTTCGTTCCTTTTGACTCCTTCTGTGAAAGCTACCTGTTAAATACAACTGTGCTGATAGACTTTTTTAACAGTTACTTGCGCAATATTGACTTGCTTGAATTTTTATCTCTGTTTTGAAGCTTTCAGTTACACCAACCTGTCAACAGTGCCACTTGTTTACAAGCTGGCATTGGCTGTGGGAAGAACTACTTCAAGCTTTTAAGGGGAATTAGAATTACACTCCTCTTCTGAATAAATGGTTTGGGAATATATGGAGAGGGAAAATGGAAATTAGAGCAAGAAAAAGTGGAACCTCAAAAACTCTCTTTACATACCAGCATACCCAATACTGAAAGATACATGCAGATCAGCAAAATGCCTTCAAAGGATGAACGTGGGACTTATAATGAGTAATTCTACTGGAGAGATAATGGCTTTGTGGAACAATTTAGAATTCTCTCTTTTTCAACCATTTGTCTGTCACCATTCTACAGGTGCTGAATTACATATTTTTTTCTCATTCATGCCAACATCTTTTCCACCCCTGCACCTCTACTGCTAAGCTACAGGCTGAAATGTATCTGCGTGCATTTATTTACTTGTCAGTTTTTCTGGTTAATGCTTTGTTTGATTAATTTTGTGTGTGGTTTTTGTTAAACTCTGAGCAGTTCTTCTCATTTTATATTTACTGTTGAAGATCGTGGTTTTGGTAGCAGAGCTGAAGAAGGAGGTGCCTAGAACATTGCCTGTTTGCAAGTTGCCATAGTTAATTTAATAAAAGATACGACCTCATCCTGCAAAGTTTTTCCTCTCTTGCACGAGGTATGCTAATATTGGCCAGTTTCTTCACAAAAACATAATACTGTGATGGGAGTTGCAGTCCTGAGACCTGAGAGTATAACTATCCTAGTTGGTTTATGTTCAAAAGCCCATTTTTAAAAGGTGCTGTGTAAGCACATAAATCAAGCCATTCTTTTTTGCCTTAAACATCTTGCAGTTTAGATAGACTGATAAAGAAAAAAAAAGAGAAGAGACATCGTCTTAATATAGCACATGAGGGTACAAACCTATGAGACCATGATCACTTCGTAAGACTGGGGTCATAGTAGAGACTAAACTTAAATTAATTTAAAAGATGTTACTGAAAATAAATGGAGCTTATTTCACAATCTAATATTTTATTATTTTATTTGAACTTCTTTCTCAGTAGATCACCCAAGGTAGCAGTTAACAATCCTCAGGCAAGTACAAGAAAGAAAATAGTTGTCAAGATTTAAAAACAGAAATATTCCTAATCTTTTCATGTATTAGTAGGTCTTTCTTTGAATGAATATGACTCTCGAGGTTTAAAGAAGAAAAAAAAATGTGTAACTGTGAAACATGCAAAATGTTTTTTCCAGTCTCAAGTAGATAAAGTTTTTTCTACAGAGCACATGACCTCACCTTCCATGGTAGATTATTGTCTGTGTATTACATGACAATTCACATACTCACTGTCAGCAACAGTACATTTTTTACTCTCAGTATATGTCTTGTATGTTAACCGCCCCCCCCTTTTTTTTTTAATTTTAATGAGTTGCCAGTCTCAGAAGGCTTCCAGTCTCAAAACTCTTATCAGTTGCTTCTGCTAGATGCTTTCATGGGCAGAAATGAAAACATTGGCAAATGTGTTCATTTGTTTTTCTTTAAAGAATATGTGATGATTAGAGTTAAAATGTTTTCAGTAAATGCAGCAGCCCATTTCACAATATCTAGACATTTTCTTAGGCTGCCTGTGAATGTTGGACATCTTCAGTCTGGACATATTTCCAATAGCTTTTGATGTGCACAAAGCTATAGTCTTTGTTGGTCTACACCTATCTGTAAGAGTTTTCTGGCAGAGCATAGTGTGCTCTACCTGGTTCAGACATACTTAAATGAAATGTGTTGTGTCCCATCCCATCCTCCCCACCTCCACCCAGCAGATAACACAAAGATCACAGTGGGGTGGGAAAAGGAATCAATTCTAATTGCTTGTGAACATTAACTGTTAGACATTAGAAAGAAGTTTGTTACTCAGAGGGTGGTGAGGCACTGGAACAGGCTGTCCAGGGAAGCTGTGGATGCCCCATCCCTGGAGGTGTTCAGTGCCAGGTTGGATGGGTCTTCGAGCATCCTGGTGTAGTGGAAGGTGTCCCCGCCCATGGCAGGGGGGTTGGAATTAGATGATCTTTAAGGTCCTTTCCAAGCCAAACTGTTCTGTGATTCTGTGATTAACACCAAGTGTACCAACACTGTCTATAAAAAGGCTTCCTCCTTTCTTATTTCCTTTTTTCTCGCAGGAAGGAGTTAAACACCAGAAATGCAAAACTCATGTGCTAATTCTGATCCTACATGGGGGGAACATCTTAGACACTGGAGGAGAGGACCAAAGCAGCAAGCTGGCAGACATCAACACCTTCAGTTCTGTGTTTGAAAAAGTCACCCAAGCCCATTTCCCTTCTGCTTTGGGACATATCTTAATCAGACTTGTTCCCTGCCCTGCAATCTGTTCAGCAGCCTTCTCTCTTGTTTCCAAGTAAGCTTATTTCATTTTCAAATGTTTGGCTTTCCAGTTTGGTTTTGAAAGGCTTTCTATGACCTGTACTTTTCATAAAGAAATGCCATGAATCCTTTTTAAACTTTTGCTCACTGAATGACTTAGTATGATCTTTCATACTTCTCTACATGGATGTGTTAGTTTAAAAACAAACAAAAACAACAAAACAAAAACAAACAACAACAAAAAACTCATGGTGGACACAGACTATTATCCACATGTGTCCAGGAGAAAAATAAATAAATGCAGAACAACTGGGCAGAAGAAGAAAACTCTGATAATTGTTAACTTTTCCTTCATCCATCCGAAATACCGGCTCTCACAATTCTGCTTCATGCCAGCAGCTTTCACCGTCAGAACTGAAGGGAGCAGTTGTGGAACATAAATTTGTGGTAAACATCCCACTTAGCAAACTGTGGGTGAGGAGGTGTGTTCTTAATTACTGAAGTGTTCATCGGGTGTGAGCCAGATTAAGCAGCAGCACAAGATTTCATGTTTGGTTTGAATGTATCCTGAATTCTGTGAATGTGCAAGCATAGTGCATGCCAAGGTAGAGCAACCTTCTGTCTGCCTTGGCACAGGTTTTGAATTACAATGTGTCTATGTGCTGAGTATCTGTGTTCAGACTAATCCCACTGGGACCTTTCATCTGAACACACACAGGCAGTTCTCCTCCCTGTCTTGCAAATAGGAGGTTAAAGGAAAGGGATCTTTCTGGGAAAATTCACTCCAACCGGTAAATGTTTTAGATTGTTTAATCTGGTCTGCTTACATCTGCTCCCATCACTTTCAGTTTCCTGTATCTCTTGTAAATCAGAAAGACACTGCTCATGCAACCTATGTGAATCTACAGTGAAGAAATCTGTGGCAGAATTAGGTCTTGAAATACATTTGTTGTTACTATACCAAAGAATTACTTTCCTTTACCTCCTTGCAGACCAAACCTCATGTTTAAACAAGAACCAGACAGGAAAGTTAATGACCTAGTGTTTTATTGAGATTTTCTTCCATTTCTTAAATCCTTAAAGAATTAAGGATTCTGTGCCAAGAAATATGGTTATCCAGTTAAATTACTGAGAGTACTTTGCTCACAACTGCAAAATGTTATCTTGTTCCCACTGTTTGTTTGCGTTTAGCAGTGCTGCAAGAAGTGGGAGAGAAAAGCCTTACCTGACTGAGGTGAAACATACTTTGCCTCTTGGTTGGTTGTGTAGTGTTTTATCCTTTCATTATTCACAAGTGGGGCAAGGTCAAGCTAGTTATCCAAACAAGTGTTCCCACATAGGTGATTTTCCCTTCTGCTTTCTCCTTTCACCTCTGCCGTGGCCAGAGACTGACCTAAGGAAATTATGAGGGACCTGTGTTTCATCTTCACCTGTATTTAGCCACATGCTTTCTACATTCAAGAAAAGTTTCTTCTTTGTTCTTCCTTTCTGTTTCTCCTGCTCTGCTTGAAAATTACTGAACCACTGGAATGCTTCAGCAATAGTCAAGTATGGAAAAGTTCTGTGAAGCTGAGGATATGAATACAGACTGACCTTCATATCTGAGCATTGCAAGTCATCTTTTCTTCTTCTGTTACCCTGGTGATAGCCCTGAGGATGCAGGTTTTAGCAGAGACACAGACTTTAATTCCAGTTCAGGGAGCTCACTTTTCAATATTGTGATAGGCCACGAAGTTCCTAAAGATAGTAACTGCAAAATAATGTTGAAGTATATTGAATTTGCTTGCCTGTGGCTTTGGATGAACTTTGGATGAGCTGAATTGTTGAAAACGCTTCTGACTGGACAGTCAGCTTACTGGAAGAGAATCTGGCACACAGTAATGTGGCTTGCACCTTTGACTCCACTCATCAATAAAAATCAGTTGAGACATGACTGACAGATTTACTGAAAAACTTGCAAAGTACACATCCAGGCTGAAATAAAGCTGTCATTCTGACAAATTTAAGCTTGCATTTTCTATCAACTTTCCACCTTTTTGCAAAATATTACTCCACAAACAATTACATATAATTTCAGAACATAGGCAACTTTGTTCCAGCTGTTTGAATGGGTGGAACATTGTAAAAATGTTTTTATACACTTTTGAACAATGTGCCTGTCACACATGTTCTGCGAAACAATACTTCATTGTGATTATTTGATCCCATTTTTTAATGTAGTGAATTAGTATATGGGGGGGAAGCTGAAAGGGAATAATAATCTCTTCACTCATCTAAATTATGTCTACTTTTACGTGTAAAAATAAGGCGGAAAAACTGCACCATGTATACTTAATTACAGGAATGCCTTCTAGCATTGTCTCAGTTTTGTAAAGCTGTAACTCCATGACTGTTAAGCTGTTGAGTGTTGTGAGAAAATGATCCTTCCTGTACTTTCATTGTCAACTTCAATAGCAAAGCCCATTTCTGTTAATAAGTAACTGTTCATTAACTAGTGCTGTGTGATGCCTTTTGCATTTTTCCTGATGATAGCATGTTCTTCTTTAGCCTAAATCCCTACAGCTATGATGAAAGCTGTCTCAGCAGCAGTGAAGACCACATCCCACTGGCTGCCTTGCCCTTGCTGGCTGTTTCTTCCCCTCAGTACCAGGATGCAGTTGCCATGGTGATCACTAGAGCAAACCAAGTTTACAATGAATTTCTCAAATCTACAGATGGGGTTGGTTTTAATGGACAGGTAGGACTATTCTTCTCTTACATCAAAGTAAAATTCCTTTAAAGTAAGACTGTTTCTTGTTAAACCACTTCTGATCTGTGTTGATGGTTTTGAGTTATGAGTGTGGGAACAATACTGTAAATGTGATGTATATGAACATTAGCTTGGAATAATGCCCAGCATGAGAAGGACCCTTCTGGAATCCTATGCAGTATTTTACCTGGACTTACTCAGTTGGTGGAAGATATTATACCTTCTCCCACAAGCATTTTGACACCTAATCTCTTGTTAATTATTGCTGTGAGCTCTGGTAAATGTTTAGGAGCCTTAGTTGTGCAATAAGAGTGTATTATGCTAAGCAGTGAGCAAGCCTGCCAGCTCAAGACAAGTGCTAATCTATGTTACCAAGTTCATCATCACACACTTGCTATAGCTGTTGGAAGAGCTGGGACATCAGCACATATCTGACTAAGAGCAAAAGGAAATTTAACAGTTACTATTTCTTTTCTGCCTCCATCACAGTAGTAGTAAAGCAGTAGACAGTAAAGAAACCCAGAAGATAAATATGCAGTTGCTGACAGTGTTGCAGATTTTCTATGTAACTCTGGGACGGTAATTTAGTTTTTTCGGTCTGACCCACTCCCCACTGAAGTCATCTGCAGACTTCTTCCAGCTGACATGTGTCATGGTTATTGTTCCTACTTCTCCATCTCTAGACTAGAAAAAATAGTACTTTCCTGCTTCACATAGAATAAATATGGTACTGCTACCTTGTGTAAATTACTGATACTTTTTTTGTGATGGGGCCCTATACATAACTGCAAACATTCACTTCCTTAAAGTACAATGACTTCCAAGCTGCAGAACAAAGGAAAAAAGAATAATTCAGAATATAGCATAATCTTTGAAGGAAAGCATGTGTCTTATAACACAAACAGATTATTTTCCATAGCAATAATAAGATTATGCTATGGCATACCAGTATTTTAAACTAAAATTTGGTTTGAAGCCAGTTTTACTGTCTACAGTAAGCTATTCTTGCTTGAAACATCGAAACAGCCTATCTTCAGTGATAGAGCATTATAAAATGTGAGATTGTGAAAAGAGAAATTATACAAGTTACAGAAATAATTGTGAAAAGATTTATCAGTAGATTTTTTTTTCTTTGACAAAGAAACAAAGAAATCTCCTTGTTTTTTGTTGCGTCATATTAATTTTTGTTGAGTCATATTAACTCTGAATTAATATCACACGTGCAAAAGTCATGACCCCTGTACGCTCCACAGGGTTTTTACCATCAACAAATACCAGTATTGTTAGAATGGAAAAGTGACCTCTCGGTGCTGTCTGCAGTTGTTTTGTTCCTTAGATAGAAATCTCAGTTCAACCTCTGAATAAATCATGTATTTCTAAAATAGATGCCATATAGCCCAACTCCACCCTGTGTGTCTCTTTTCTCTCATATTTTGGTCTCTTTTGTCCATTTATATTGAAAGTTCATCAGATCAAAGACTGCCCATTGGGTTTTATGCAGCACCTGGAGCAAGTTATCTCCATTACCTTAATGCCAATAGTAGTGAGGATTAGAAATGGAATGTAAATTCATGGAGATATCATTAATCTCCAACAAAACATGTTACTGGTTTTAAAAAGGTTGCCGGTCTCCATGTGATTTTCAGTTCTTTGTTGACTTCATTGAATGTTAATACGAATCTGAACATCAGAGATTAAATCAGCATTTTGGTTAATTGTATACGACTTTAGAATTAGAGTTACCTTAGGATAGATGTTACCTTCATGTATTTTGATATATTTTATTTAACCCTGAGAAATGTGTTTTTAAATGTTAACTCTCAATTAAGAGAGTCTGGTATGTGGAGATGCACTGAGAGGGACTTAAGTTTTTTTTCCTACCTGCATCTCAAAGTGCTCTCTTTTCCTAACACAGTTCACTTTGAAGTTATCATGCACAACATTCTGGCATCCCAATTGTGTAGTTTGGTGTTGTAGCCAAGAGGATTTAAGGCTACAAGCAAGTTAAGGTCTGTAAGGAGAAGTAATACCTTCAGTTAAACTAACTGGAGTTGGGAACAACAGACCAGGTGTTTTCTTCAGTTTGAGAAATATACAGAATAGGTTGCTGGAACTGGTGGAAGAGAGCAATTTGTTAACAAGGAGAGAGGTACTAGAGCGGTTACAACTGACGAGAAAGAGGCTGAAGGACAGGATGAAAGAATTGTCTCCTATGGGGATGGGGGCTGTTAAGCACAATCGGCTTGTGAGGTAGATTCTAATGTTTCTTAAAATTACTTCAACTGCTGAATTCCCAATTTTAATATCTCATGTATTTTAATTCCCAGGCCCATATTTTGAAGGTAGTTTGTATGTTGATATTAAATCAAGAGTGAGTCTCTCATTTTAATACCTCATTTAAAAATTATGTTCCCTTGTCCTGACAGGGACAATACCAATCTGTTTTTAATTGGTTAAAAACTTCTACCCTATCTAACTGCAGGAACTGTTAGGTAGCTTAAAATCTGTAAGATGGTTCTTCAGTGATCTGGACTTTTTAAGCTGGAATCAGGCTTTAAGTAGTTGAAAGAATTCTGGCCCATTTGGAAGAACTCCTTGCTGGTCAGAACAGTCTCTGGGACAGATATTCTTGGCATAGGGCATATGCCTGTAGATCAGTTCCTCAGATGAGAGGAAGTGAAAGAAAGTGACTACACGTTTTCAGCTGCAATAGGAACAACACTGTAAAAAAAAAACAAGGGTGTAAATTAAGACAGGAACTCCTATGCAGTGCAGTGATGGTTTTTGTTTCTTGTAAAACGCTTGCTACATCCCACAAAGTATATTTTTATTTCCTCAGGTGTGTCTTGTTGGTGACTGCATTGGAGGAATTTTGGGTTTTGATGCCATCTGCTATAATGCTAATAGAGCTGATGAGAGTCGGAACAGTAGCAGGAGAGGAAGCATCAGCAGCATCCAGGTGAAGAGAAAAAAATCTTCTCAGCTGAAATCCTATAGATTCATTCCTTGGAGGACCAATTGGAAATTCAGGTCCAAATAAACCAGAAAAAAATGCAAGGATTTGCTAAATTGCCATGATAGCACAGGATTTTTGTCATATATCAGAAAATTGCCATCTGAAAATAAAGTCTGCATATTCAATTTTATGATGCAAAAAAAATCACTAGTGAAGGCTTTATTGGTAGATCTTTAATGTTGGGCTACAGAGTGTCTTTTATTGCATACCTAATCCCTCACTGTAGATGTAAATATGTCATCTCATTAATCACAGGCTGCTGTTTTTGCTAAAATCTTTTTTTTTTTTTTTTTTTTTTAATTGAATTCCGGACACTATGGAATCTATTATGCTAGTGCCTACGGGTAGTCTAACATTATAATATGCTCATGAATAAGTTCTACTGACTGGTGAAAGACTGCCTCCTTTTTGATGAGGAATTAAGTCATCTGAGGATGTGTGAATGGACCACTGAGCATAACTGAGTCTCTAGATGAGTGCTGTATTTGGAGTGAAGGGATGATTAATTCTGTGGTCCAGGAAAGATTTTATTGTAGGAGAAGAGCATTTTTTAAAATAATACTGGCATATAGGAAGTATTACTGTGTTCTCCACTTAAGAAAGAAAACTGGAGTTCAACTAATCTTATGTACTTCAGACTTAAGGGGTTTAATCTATTTTCCAGTGGTTTAATATATTTTCCAGAAATGTTTGACACTCTTTGATCTGGCTGATACAAATGCTGAGTTGGCAAAGTTTCTTCCATGGTGTGCAAGAAAGACCGTCATGAAGGTGAACCTAAATGCTCAAACCTGTGACATCGAAATTTAGACCCTTGCAAAATATGATCTGAGGTTATCTTGTGATGCAAGGGAAGAAGAACACACTCTCTGCAAAGAGAATCTGTTAGTGAAGCTTAGAGGACAAAAGTGAATTGTTGCTGCCTTTCAGGGATGAAGACATTATCTTCCATTAGTAAGCAGTCTTATCAGTGAGTTCTGTGGTGTCATAAGCTAGTTTTTGAATACTGTGAAGAAATAAGAGTGACTAAACCAAGTGTTTGGTTTTACGTTACTACCAATTCTATGCCTTTTCAACCACCAGCCCTCTTCCTGAGGCCACCAGTAAATCAACAGTCCTACACCAAAATGTTTTATCATGTTGAGATTTTTTCATCTGCTTTTTTGCTCTGGCAACATCAAGGATTCCTATCTTTTTAGTCTATTGGCAGCAATGACTTTTTAAAAAGTCATGGGAGCCGAGATGCTGATGCATCTGTCACGTGGTTTTAACAAACAGAGCATTAAAATGTCACCAGGGTTTTGATGAAGCTTTGAGACCTGGCCGTACTTACATGGTTTTCAGAAGTCACTAATGGTATGATATTTAAATGCTTTGCCCATTAAAAACAGTGGATTTATCAGAGGACTTCATGGGCTTTTTGTTCAATCTCTAAAAATTCCCTTTCAGCTCTGTGTATGTGGGTTCACCTCCATGTAGTGTATTTGAATATTCTTAGTATTCTAATAAATTTATTAATAGTAAAAATATCTGCCAAATTGGTATTTTGGTTAAAGCTTGCATGTAGAATATTTGTAACATGCAAGTTTTAAAGTTAAAACCATTAAAATACATATATTTTCATGGCACTTTTTGTTAGGAACAAGCTAGAGATCAGAACTCATCATGGAGGCTATGAGGTAAATAAAAACCTTTTGATTACTGAATTAGTTTGAAGTAATCATGACACATGAACAGATTAAGACATGGTGTTCACATATGTTCCTGAGAATTCTATAAAAACAGTCCTGAGAATCTATAAAAAAGTTCCTGTGAAAACTTTATCAGGAAAGTTTGGACATTGAAATTTTGGCTTTAGAAGGAACCTAGTGTTCTGCAGAATAGAGATGGTAAAAAAAGCATTGATGTTGTAATAGAGCTTTAATATTGTGAACTGCAGGACATGTTAAGCTATATAGAGTCAGTTTCAGAGTTTTAAAACAAACAAACAACTAAACAAATGAAACCCAAATATAATCCTACATGCATGATATATATAGACAGGAATAGGTGCATATGTAGGATATATAGACAGGAATATTTGTTTGTGAATGTGCTGGTCCTAAATTAATCTTATGCCAAGTTATTAGGATGCTAATGTTAGTTGCATGGTATTATTCATGCAAGTTGGAAATTAGGTTGGAAATTGGGAAAAATTCAGGTAGGAAATTGGGAGAAATTTCTTCCCAGAAAGAGTGGTTGGACATTGGAACAGGTTGCCCAGGGAAGTGGTGGAGTCACCGTCCATGGGAGTGTTTAAGGCAAGGTTGGATGTGTTGGTAGGGGGTCAGTTGGACTTGATAACCTTGGAGGTCTTTCTCAACCTTAATGATTCTTTGATTCTACAATTCTATCCCATGAATTCTAATACTTCATTATAGAGTTAGGATATGGATGAAAACTGTTAATCACAAAATTAGAAGAGATAACTCTTCTCCTAGTGTGTCTTGCTGATGTTCATATGCTTGAACTATTTTTTAATTAAAAAAAAAAAAAAAGAGGATGTTGATGTAACCTGCAGAAGTGCTGGAGGAAAGGAACAATATATACATGTATTTCCTATTTCAAGGGGTACCTTAAAGATCTGGTACCACTGGTCTCCTCTTGCATCCCACAGAAGTTCACATTATTTTAATATCAGGTCCTGCACCCATGGAACATAATGAGCAAGATTATTAATGTTCTAATGGCATTTTGTGCACTCAGGTAAGACCCCTTCTGATTACTTTATAATATTTATATCTTTTTAAGAATGATGAAGTCAACAAGGGATGAAGCCTTTGTGTTACTCTTCCCACCACCACCCCTATGCCT